>NC_140165.1:244188761-244447749 GCF_963971535.1 Notolepis coatsorum
CCTCAGAGTATTCACAGGTAATGATACCCAGGGAGCTCACAGGCCTCTCTCGCTGCTGTCGCAGGACTCCGCTGCCAACACCTGAGAGATGGAAATCTCACACTCCGGGGGGCCAGGCGGAGGGCGCTGGGGGGGGGGGGGGGGGGGGGGGGGGGGCCGAGAGCCGCGGGACGGCTCTGTGTCACTGGCGCCTCTCGCTGGACGCCAATTTGCTCCTCATTCCTCAGCTTTCGGGAGGCTCGGAATGCATTCCAATAAGGGTGGGCTCCAATACCCAATACCTCTGGGGACACGGGACACCTTAGCGCCCCCCCACCTGCCTCGCCGCACGGGCAACGCCATGTAGGTAGGGGGGCCCCTCGGCGGGTCTCCGGCCGCCGGAGCACCTGTTTATCCCTGGGGCGCAGTAACCAGCGGGTGAACCCCATTCAATATTTATCCCCGTGGCTTTCACAGATCAGCGGCCCAAGCGAGGCAAACCCTCTTAATTAAAACTGGAGCTCGCTTCAAAGGCCTCCATTCAGGCCGTCAGTCAGCGCTCGCGGGACAAAAGAGCCAGGGTCAGGTAGCCGCAGGGAAACTGGAGACTGCCGCGCTCTTTCCACTCTGCGCTCTCCTCCCTCCCCACCTCCTCCTCCTCCTCTCCTCCTTCTCCTCCTCCTCCTCCTCCTTTTCCACCTCCCACCTCCCACCACCACCACCGTGCCCCGCTCCAAATCCAAGCCACACACCTGTGGCCGTATTAGATGCAGTGGTGGGAGTTTAGCCGCTGTGTGCAACAGTGTAAGAACATTCTTGGAACTCTGGACCTCGTACAATGATGGTGGGTAGCCTGTGGGGGTCCGGGGGGGTGAACACAGTCACACAGTCACAGGGATTATTCACCGCCGCTGCCGCTCGATATCCCTCACAGCAGGTGCACCCGCTCCGTCTGTTCCCCTCCGACGGTGGTCTTGTTCACGCAACACGTGTTGTCAAGAAGCATGCAGATCACTTTATTCAGAGTATTATCGAGAGTAACGTATAGCATAGTATGACCCTCTTCTGCACCTTTGTTTACACGGTTTATTTTCCTCATATATTTTTTTTATTCAGTGTTTCCCCTATATGCATTCAGCAGCTGCTGAATTAGGACCGCCGCTGCTATGAACTATTAAAAAAATATATATATAAATAAAAAATAAAAAAGTATAATATATAAGCACTGCAGTCTAGTCGATTTTGTGTTTTGAGCACAAAGTTCATCATAGCCTCTTTATTTTGCTCTCAAGGTGCACCAGATTGATGCATTTAACTTTAAAATGTAAAAGGAAAAAATTATTCTGGGGGCCATGCCTCGGCCCGGACCCCACTAGAGGCACAGCACCGCTGCTGAATTATTTTTCAGCGGAAACACTGGAGTTAATTATACCGTTTATTTTTCTCATATTTTTATATTCTGATCGAATTTTATTACCTATATTTATGTCTTTCTACTATTACCCTGCCCATATCTCCCTCCCCCCTCCCCCATGCTGCTATGACGCCCCGATTTTTTTTTTTTTATATATCTTTCTTCCATCCCACTGTTAGTCATTATGCCAATTCCCAACCCCCTTCCTGGTTTTTGCACACTCCCCCCTACTGTTGGTCCGGGAGGCCGGAGACTGTCACATGCTTTCCTCCGACGCATGTGCAGCCAGCCGGCAGCCAGCCTGGCAGCGCAGATTCTCACCGGGAGAGTGTAACGTGTGGAAGGTCACACTACCTCCCTCCAGATCCTACCCTCACTGTGCAGGTGCCCCGACCGAACTGTAGGGGTCGCTGTCCACAACGCCCAGGACCCACCCATCACCTTTCCCACCCCTAACACTGCCAATTGTGTTAGTATGAACGACCAGCCAAGCTGATAGCAACCCCGAGAGCTGGATTCAAACCCAGCGTATCCAGCGTTGATGGCGAGCGCCTTGCCCACTACACCACCTAGCCGCCCCTTTAAATGCTGTTTTTATAGAAAATAAAATCGGATCCAATATGTATGGCTTAAAACCAATTTCCAACAATTAGTTACACTTTAAATAAAAAATTTAAATATTCTTGATTCATAACAATTTTATCATGGATGAACAAAACTTTCAATGCGAATGGTTGATTTGAATTATTATAATTTTTTTTAATCAAGCACTTTAAGCACTTCAAGGACCTTGTGTGAACCCTGTCTATCACAGTGTTCCCACCAGAAAGATATGTTTCATTCAACGACCGCCCGCTCCCTCCACTCACGTATACAGCTGATAATACATGGGTTGGTTGGCAACTTGGCACAGATTCTGTTCTTTTGTCTCAAAGAGTAATGGGGGTTCATCATTAGGGTTGCCGCGGTGATGTGGAATTTCCCATGACTAATGACAACACGGATATATTACCGGCGTTTACAAAATGACCCTCAATATCCGTAGAGAGCTGACTTTGATCTCTTCTTTGATTTTAAATGACTAGTATCCATTTGTCGGACAGACAAGAGTTCACGTTAGGTTCCAATTTTTTTAATAAACCTGCTTCCGTCACTGTTCACAGACGAACGTGGGCAAGTAATGTACTCGGCGGAGCCTGAACACCAAGTAACACCGGTATCACCGACTACCACACCAAGCCTATTCACTATATAAATATAATGCTCATCAAAACCGTGCAAATGCCCACTGCTTCACCTCATCTCCTCCATCCCAGTTATGGTGTTTAAAGGTGCACATTTGGAACGAGGACCACAGTGTAGACTCAACCACGCACCATTAGTGTACCTTTAATGTCGTAGTTCACGCCCCTCAACCCCATCGCCCTAGTGTTCGTGTTGCTGGACTGCCTTGCTCATGTGGATTGGAATGAAAACATGTATATTGCAGGATATCCTGAGACTTCATCCGTTTGCTTTATTTGTTTATTTATTTTTTGTATGCTTCTTCTCAGGATGACATGCAACAGAGGTCAAGGGTCGGATTGTAACCGAGGATGTCATGATTGTGGTATGTGCCTTAGCTTGGTGAGCCACCAGGGCACCGTGAACCAGACATGCATCTTTCATTTCAGCAACAGTAGGTCATTATGGGATGCAGGTTAATGGTCATTAGACTGATGTCACTTGAGGCATATAGGGCTTGTGAATGTGAAACTGATGAAGCATGCGAGAGGCCCAAACATGTTGGCTTGTTGTTTTTATTGTTCCATTATGAAATAACCTTTTATTAAAGCTTTTTTACTGTTGGAAGAGTGCCTTGGATTCGCTTTTTCTCTTTCTTGAGGCACGTGAATCTTGTATTGTGATCTTGTAAGTGATTTTTAAATGTATTGTTGTTTTATTAGTAAGGAGAAGAGGGAGGGGCAGACCACTCCCCACACTGAGACAGTAGGAAGGTCAAGAGAGAGACAGGAGAGAAGGTTCAGGCAGGACTGGATCTCTAACCCAGAGCATGTGGTTACAGGGACTGATCTTAACCACTACACCACCTCCAGGCCCAGATGAAGGTCCTGAACCAGACTTATAAATAACCTGACATGGCACACAATAAATAAGTATAATATATATTGGATACAAAATCAGATAATAAAATTTGCTAGATGTTTGTCGGTCATATTACATTTTGAAACCTATAAATCCCATTTACTTCAGGGGTTCATTTCTAATCCAACTCAGTCATTTGGTGGAGTGTGCTGCCACCTAGTGGCGATGCTGAATGATGACAACACTGTGGACATGGGGGCCTCAGATTAAGATCACAGCAGAAATACAAGGTGGTCCGAAATGAGCAACAGCCAACTCGAGAGAGAAAGGCCCATGTGTTCTGGTGAACTTACACAGCATTCTGCAGGCAGCTCCTGGGCCGGGCCACTGAGCACCGTGGTCCAGCTCGGGGGTCCCAGGCCCGGCGCTGGCCGGTCCTCCTCTGGGTCGTCGTCTATGAACACCACCCCCTGCTCCAGACACCTCCTCTTACGGCCCTGAGGTGCAAAGAGACGGCGACTTTAACAGCAGTCTGTCACGGCTTAGTGGACATGCATGTGTACTTATTAAAAGTCATATCAATGTTATCATGGTTGAGGTGATTGATTGATTCTTTTATTTCCGTGTCACACAAAGTGCATTCATAAGACACCAGAAATACTGTTACGATTATTAATACATTATATTTCATTATCTATATACAGATTACAGCTCAGTCTTAAACTAAGTATTCGGTCTTCTCTCCCAGCCTTGCTGCTACAAAAACAGTTCCCTTCCTGAAGCACAACTCAAGTTGTTCATATTCAAGAAAATCAACAAATCTAATTTTATGTTGATTTTCTTGAATATGAACAACTTGAATTGTGCTTCAGGAAGGGAACTGTTTTTGTAGCAGCAAGGCTGGGAGAGAAGACCGAATACTTAGTTTAAGACCGAGCTGTAATCTGTATATAGATAATGAAATATAATGTATGGAGGACATTTTACTAAAGGGTTCTTGCCTTACGTCCTCATAATAAATAAACGTCAAGTGTACATGCTCAAGATATAAGAACACAACACCAATGCCGTACAAACGTAAAAAGGTCAAACGTCAACAACGATATGAACGCCTACCTTCTGATCAACAGCTAGAGCACGAATGCGTTTCCTGTCTGGCTGAAAGTCATCGTCTCGCTCCTGGTCAGAGGTGAGGGAGGTCTGGAGCTTCTCAGAGAGGCGTGAGGCGAACGACGGCTTCTTTGGCTTGAACTCCTCTGGGGGGGAAACTGAACAACACAATAGTGACGGTGAAACATTCTGCGGGCCAGTACACTCTTACAGGATACATTTATTTTGAACCTTTAGACCCTATTCGCAGTCTGTCTACCATGTACCTGACACACAGTCTGTCTACCATGTACCTGACACATAGAGTCTGTCTATCATGTACCTGACACATAGAGACTGTCTATCATGTACCTGACACACAGTCTGTCTACCATGTACCTGACACAGTCTGTCTACCATGTACCTGACACATAGAGTCTGTCTATCATGTACCTGACACATAGTCTGTCTACCATGTACCTGACACACAGTCTGTCTACCATGTACCTGACACAGTCTGTCTACCATGTACCTGACACATAGAGTCTGTCTACCATGTACCTGACACACAGTCTGTCTACCATGTACCTGACACAGTCTGTCTACCATGTACCTGACACAGTCTGTCTACCATGTACCTGACACAGTCTGTCTACCATGTACCTGACACATAGAGTCTGTCTATCATGTACCTGACACACAGTCTGTCTACCATGTACCTGACACAGTCTGTCTACCATGTACCTGACACAGTCTGTCTACCATGTACCTGACACACACAGTCTGTCTACCATGTACCTGACACATAGAGTCTGTCTATCATGTACCTGACACATAGTCTGTCTATCATGTACCTGACACACAGTCTGTCTACCATGTACCTGACACATAGAGTCTGTCTATCATGTACCTGACACAGTCTGTCTACCATGTACCTGACACACAGTCCGTCTACTATGTACCTGACACATAGAGTCTGTCTACCATGTACCTGACACAGTCTGTCTACCATGTACCTGACAGTCTGTCTACTATGTACCTGACACACAGTCTGTCTACCATGTACCTGACACATTGACTGTCTACCATGTACCTGACACAGACTGTCTACACATAGACTGTCTACCATGTACCTGACACACAGAGTCTGTCTACCATGTACCTGACACACAGAGTCTGTCTACCATGTACCTGACACACAGTCTGTCTACCATGTACCTGACACACAGAGTCTGTCTACCATGTACCTGACACATAGACTGTCTACCATGTACCTGACACATAGAGTCCGTCTACCATGTACCTGACACATAGACTGTCTACCATGTACCTGACACATAGACTGTCTACCATGTACCTGACACACAGAGTCTGTCTACCATGTACCTGAC
Organism: Notolepis coatsorum; assembly: GCF_963971535.1. NCBI lineage: Eukaryota > Metazoa > Chordata > Actinopteri > Aulopiformes > Paralepididae > Notolepis > Notolepis coatsorum. The sequence goes on from NC_140165.1 coordinate 244,194,720, forward strand.
ACATAGAGTCCGTCTACCATGTACCTGACACATAGACTGTCTACCATGTACCTGACACATAGACTGTCTACCATGTACCTGACACATAGAGTCCGTCTACCATGTACCTGACACAGTCTGTCTACCATGTACCTGACACACAGAGACTGTCTACCATGTACCTGACACATAGAGTCTGTCTACCATGTACCTGACACAGACTGTCTACCATGTACCTGACACACAGAGACTGTCTACCATGTACCTGACACATAGAGTCTGTCTACCATGTACCTGACACAGACTGTCTACCATGTACCTGACACATAGAGACTATCTACCATGTACCTGACACATTGACTATCTACCATGTACCTGACACATAGAGTCTGTCTATCATGTACCTGACACAGTCTGTCTACCATGTCTATATTTTACTCTTTTTATTACTGTCGATTTTAAAACTGCCGCGTAGCAACACTGTGATTATTATATTGTAAATGGGGGCCATTTTATTTTATTGCACTGCTGCATCATTTTACTCCGTCTATTCTATTGTCTATTTTTTTATTGCCATAGAATCAAACCTTAAACAAAGACGCCTATTGGGATGTAAGATCCTGATGTGAAAAACTATGCTCTTTGCCTTACCTTGTCCATGTTGCTGCTATCTATTTTATGCTTGTTTTATAGGTCTGCACTTTATGCATTGATCTGCCAAATGTGTCTTTGATAATTATTATTATCATGTCCCTGATCGGTCCAGTATTGAGAAAGCTACATTCCTCAGGAGGCTGTCCTACAATAGAGCACACCGAGGCCGGTAAGAACACACCCCGAGCTCCCCATCTCGGAAAAGCACATTTATTGTTGTTTTTGGATTTACGACTGTCTGCTATTGTAGCCCAATGAGAGCTGTGGTTCCCAGCCTATTTGGTTCCATGACACAATCCCATTTATCAAGACACATACAGGCAACAATGGCACGGACTGGCACAGATTCCAAAAAACTATATTTTACTTGGTCCCATCTCAAGCTCCGCCCTCCTTTCTTGATCCTCCAATCACAACTGTTGCTTCCCTTGCACAAAGTGTTTGAGATAGGTCAATTTAAAAAGGCAACATGAGGAGAGGAGACAGAGGAGGAGGAGGAGGCTGATGGGGAGGAAGATGAGGTTCAGAAATGATGACACTGGGCGGCCGGGTAGCGCAGCGGACTAAGCGTCTGTCTACCACCACAGCGACAGTGGGATCGAATCCAGCTGTGGTGCTTCCGGGTTGGCCGACCGTCCATACTAACACAATTGGCAGTGTAAGCGGGTGGGAAACCCGGCAAGGGTGGGTCCTGGTCGTTGTAAACAGCGACTCGTACAGTTCGGTCGGGGCGCCTGCACAGCAAGGGAAGGGTCTGGGAGAGGTAGTGTGACCTTCCACACGTTACACTCTCCCAGTGAGAGTCTGCGCTGCCAGGTGAAAAGAAGCGGTGGGCTGGCTACACATGTGTCGGAGGAAGCATGTGATAGTCTCCGCCCTCCCAGACCGACGGTAGGGGGTAGAGTGCACAACGACCAGGAAGGGGATTGGGAATTGGCATAACGACTAACATTGGGAGGGGAGAAAAACGGAAAAAGAAGGGGGGAAATATCATAAAAAATTAAATAAAAACGATGACACTGAGGATGAAGATGCAGGCAGGGAGCAGCTGGAGATGGTCACTTTATTATTATTATTATTATTATTATTATTATTATTATTATTATTATTATTATTATTATTATTATTATTAAACTATTTGTATAGCACCTTTCATTGGGGCAGCGAGTGGCCTAATGGTTAGATCCCCCGGACCGGCAGGAAAAAGATCTGGGCTGGGGAAGTGAATTAATAACTCTCTCCCATACCCTTAACACCAACCGCTGAAAAAAGAGCATCCGTGCTCAGAGAACCTACCATGGGTAAATAAAGGTTAATAAATACAAGGTAATAACAATATAAATATTGATTCAGTTTAAAACCTGGGTCTTCCCTGTTAGTCAAAACACTTTAAAACAGTTTGAAGTTACTTGATTTATTTTGTTCCGTTTTGATTGAGCAACCTGTCATTAACTTAGTTCCATTGTATATTAACCTGTTTTCTTTGGTCGTTACTGTTTTTTTTGTATTTCTTGTATATTGTAAATCCTGGCTCAGTAATCCACAATATTTTGCGCTGTACTTGTGTCGTGGAGCGACTCAATAGGGCAGGATACACCTCCTCCTTTAGACCACTGTGGCTAACTAATTATCTGTGGTTGAGGCAGTGTTGTAGTACTCGACTTGGAATTGAGCACTGATGACTCGGACTCGAGCATTGACTGGATTTGGACTCGGAAGGTGCAGATGAGGAATCGGACTTGTTCATTGATAAATACAGTTATTTATATATTTGTTTGTATCATTTGGCATAAGATATTGATGGCTAGTGCATTTGTTCGGCTATTGTGTCACAAAGTAAATAAACTCCCTTTGAAATGGTGACCGCTGTGTCATTTATGTTTAATGTAGACCATTTTTTATTTGTATGTCAGCTCTTTGACTGCCAGAGTGGAGTGGACTCAACCTTGATGACTTGGACTCGGACATGGACTAGAGTAATGGGGACTCGGCTCTGACTCGACCTCTTCTTTGGTGACTTGGACTCGAACACTGGGGACTCTAGACTCGACCACTGGATTGAGGTACAAGGAGCAGGACGTGGACCATCCACTGCAGGCAACTCTAACAGGGCATCTGCAGGGTTCAGCCAGTTCAATCTAAAACTTTTTAAGACCTTTTCAATAACACTTGGAACAGAATTTAACACCAATTTCACGACCATACTAGCAAAAAAACTAAAACACATAACGACACCGAACTGGCGGCTGCACATACCAATTTAAAATGCCAATATATATAATATATTTCATATTATTTCTTCTCCCGACAGCCACGCTTCCCCCCCCAAAAATGTAATACCTGTGCAAATGAAGACTTTGTAATACCTTTTAAGGCCTTAAATTAAGAATTATGAATTGAATACTTTAAGCTGTAAGGTCCCCCAATTGGGGGACCCTGCTTTTCTTTATCATAAATCGTATTAGATCCTCAATTATCATATCATGGGTATCATTGGAAAGCCACACTCACTGGCTACAACCCTGTCCAAAAATGTTCGAGATCGCCAAATGAGTGACGGAGCTAGAGCCCCGGGAGTCGGGGTGGTAATGTGTACTTTGGCGCACGCCTCACATACCGGCATGTAACTCGAGAACCGCTGAACGGATTTTGTCACCTGAAAGGGCAATCGACAGCCAACAAATAAGTCTTTAATTCTATATATATATTGTATTAAAAGTAGTGCTGTCAATAGATTTTTTTTTTACTAATTAATCTCACTATTTTCTGTAATTAATCTAGATTAATCTAGATTAAAAATAGCATTTTTATATTTAAAACTGAAGCTTGTAACAGATATTTACTTGAATAAAATCATGGAATTAATGCAATATCAACACAGACTATTTTAATAGCTTTCTTTGAATACAGTTTCTCTCCTGTGAAATACAAATGTTCAATAAAACCATCAACATTGACTCAGCTAGACCTCTCTTATATCCGCGGCGCTAAGATTGAAGATTTTCAAATCCATAGATTAATCTAGATTAATTTATTTTAATGCTTTAAATAATTTAAATTAATCTCCAAAGTTAAAGCATTAATTTTGACAGCCCTAATTAAAAGAAATGCACACCCGAGCCGCTAGAGGTCAGCAAAGTGGCGCGTTGCGAATCGTCCTCATGAGGGCCCACATGTGGGCCCTTGGATGTTAAGTTAATGTTGTGTTTTTTTTTTTTCAAATGTAGCCAAGAGTAAAGAACTAAAGACCTTAACCCTATCAAAACAGCAGTCAAAGTGTATATTTTCATTTTTACCGATGTTTTATAAGATTTACCAAAAATAAGAATTTATCGAAAAAATGCGAATTATATCGTAAAACCAAGAGGAAATGACTACACTGCCTTTGGAAAGATGAGCCTTTTCCCTATCCATAGATGTATGATTTGACCATAATAAGGTCAAGGTCAAGTTCAAATATGAATTCATAATTATAATGGATTATAATTTATTACTGTATCTACAAATTCTTCTGTTTAATCATCTTCCCTTTATTCATTTGCTTAGATTTTTGTAGAGATTTGTACACTTGATCTCAAGAAGGTGCTGAATGAGCTCAGTGAGCGAAATCTCTAGCAGCACAATTGTAACATGGTGTTATTCACCGGCACAGATGCAAAATAAAATCATAATTTATATTCTCCTTCTTTTTCTTTTTTTTTTACAATTTACTCAAGCCTAGTAACAGACACAATATTTCTGACACTGGGAATACATTCCCCCGGGTCCCTAGATGTTCCTAGATACCAAGAACATGCTAATTGACCTTGTAGAAGTGGAGCAATCTTCCATTTACTTAGGCATGTACCTTTAGGCAAAATTTCTGAAATGGGGCTACAGCTTAAGATGTTTTGTGATGCAAGTGGAGAAACTTTGTTGCTGCCCCATGCGCCAGCCGGCGTAATGGGGGGATAAGCAGGTGCCCCGTCTAACCTTGTCACCAGGTCAACTCAGTTCAAGGTTGAAAGGTTGCAGTTGCACAACAACAGCCTCACGTCCTGCAGGGCCACCTCGTGAGCCCTGAGCACGGAGCCTTCCTGACTGCGTCTCAGCCGCTACACCAAACTAGGTGAATCTCTCAACGGAAGAAAATTAAATGGCCATCAAGTTCAACACTGCCTATATATCATAGTGAGAGAGGAACTCCCATTCACTAAATTCTAATCCCAGATCACCACAGTCAGGCAGCACAGCTGAAACCCAATATTCTGTCGTCGACTAAAAACACACTTCTTCAATCAATATCTGAAAGGATTTTTTTTCTTTTTTAACTACTAACCTTTGTATAGTCCTTTCCTATGGCTACTAAGGAATCGACCTTGCCTATATTACTACCTACTACTATGCACTCAAGACTGTAGCACTCAAGTTCAACACTGTTTGACGAACAATCTTACTGACCCTTAGCTGCCAGAGTTGTACCCTTCCTGTTGTACCGGTTACAGAACTTGTAAGTCACTTTGGATAAAAACGTTGGCTAAATGAAAATAAACAGGTTGAATGTGAATGTAAACTTAATTTAGAGCCCTGTGATGTATTTATCAAGCATCAGTAGGAGTTCTGATCTGAGACCAGATTGGCTCATAAGTCATTATAGTGAGGTATATGTGGTCATGTGACCAGAGCAGTGGACATTTTATACATAGGGGTCCAGGCCTTTTACTGTATATTGAAAACTCCATCAAGCTCCCATTGTACTACAATGGAATAGAACCAAAAGGTGCAATCAATTATCATCAGACTATTATGTCTCAGGATACAAGGCTAACTCTACCAGAACTGCATGGTTCAAGTGTTATTAAAGTGACCAGCATGAGGACTAAGGAAGATATTTACCACTTTTAGAGGTTTGCTGTGGCGGCTGGGCCACCGGCGACAGAGTGAGGTCCACCGTGACGGGTTTAGGCGTGGCCGAGACGCTACCGGCCGAGACGCTACCGGCCGAGGCACTACCGGCCCTGCTGTGGCAGCAACACTGGCAGGGGGTGGCAACGTCCGGCTTCTTCCGGTCTGTGGGGTTCTTCTCCTGCCCCTTCCCTTCCAAGGGGCTTCCTTCTGGGTCAGGTTTAGCTGTAAACACACAACGACATGGGAACAATGACGTGCTACTTTTCTTTCTTTTCTGGCTCAAAATAACGTGAATGTGAAACGAGAAGCAAAGTTATATAGAGCAAAAGATACACAATAAAGGGGAATTACCGAGCGAGACGGCATCATAACACAACTGGATTTTGTTGCATTTGAATTTTGTAAAAGAATATCATAAACACAATCACAATGCATTTTTTTTTATCCACTCAAACGTTGCTAGACCATGCCTCCCACTGGTCGGCTGCAGTGAGGACCAAGCCTTGCATCACGTGTCCCCTCCGGTACACGAGGAGGCAGCTGTCGCATCTTTTCACCTGAACAGCGCAATCTCTCAGTGGCGAGGAGTAACGCGTGGGAGGCTCACACACTGCCCCCGATACTTCCCGATTCTGCTGTACAGGCGCACCAACCGACCTGTAGGAGTCGCTGTCCACAACGTCCAATCCCCCCCCCACCGGCTTTCCCACCCTCTAACACTGCCAATTGTGGTAGTATGAACGACCGGCCAAGGCGGTAGCAACGCCGAGAGCTGGGCTCGATACCAGCATATCCTGCGTTAGTGGCGAGCGCCTTGCCCACTGCGCCACTCGGCCGCCCTATCACAATGCATCAGTGAACTAAACAAAGAAATTAGCGCCGATTTATGTGAGAAAACCAGTAATTACACTGCAATGTCTTTCTCTCCATCATCACTGTATAACCTGTCATGCCGTCGTTCTCTCCATCATCACTGTATAACCTGTCATGTCGTCTAGAGCCGTCTTTCTCTCCATCATCACTGTATAACCTGTCATGCCGTCTTTCTCTCCATCATCACTGTATAACCTGTCATGCCGTCTTTCTCTCCATCATCACTGTATAACCTGTCATGTCGTCTTTCTCTCCATCATCACTGTATAACCTGTCATGTCGTCTAGTCGCCTGTCTCTCCATCATCACTGTATAACCTGTCATGTCGTCTAGAGCCGTCTTTCTCTCCATCATCACTGTATAACCTGTCATGTCGTCTTTCTCTCCATCATCACTGTATAACCTGTCATGTCGTCTAGAGCCGTCTTTCTCTCCATCATCACTGTATAACCCGTCATGTCGTCTAGTCGTCTTTCTCTCCATCATCACTGTATAACATGTCATGTCGTCTAGTCGTCTCTCTCTCCATCATCACTGTATAACCTGTCATGCCGTCGTTCTCTCCATCATCACTGTATAACCTGTCATGCCGTCGTTCTCTCCATCATCACTGTATAACCTGTCATGCCGTCGTTCTCTCCATCATCACTGTATAACCTGTCATGCCGTCGTTCTCTCCATCATCACTGTATAACCTGTCATGCCGTCGTTCTCTCCATCATCACTGTATAACCTGTCATGCCGTCGTTCTCTCCAACATCATTGTATAACCTGTCATGTCGTCTAGAGCCGTCTTTCTCTCCATCATCACTGTATAACCTGTCATGCCGTATTTCTCTCCATCATCACTGTATAACCTGTCATGTCGTCTAGTCGTCTCTCTCTCCATCATCACTGTATAACCTGTCATGCCGTCTTTCTCTCCATCATCACTGTATAACCTGTCATTCCATCTAGAGAATTCTCTCTCCATCATCACTGTATAACCTGGCATGCCGTCTAGTCGTCTTTCTCTCCGTCACATTAAGTGGAATCTACTCTGCTACTTTGTGCTCAGACTTTGCTGTGCGCGCAGTCGAAGCAGACAGACACTTTTCAGTTGTTTTTATTTTATAATGTGGGCAGTGATATGTGAAAATTAACTAAATGGGTTTTATTTCTATAAGAAATAAAAAGCATACACCGGTGGCCTAGTGATGTACTGAACACAGACTACCGCGGCAGGCCTAGAGCGGAGCTGACCTACCGTACTGAGCCTGCTGCCAGGCCAGAGTGGAGCAGAGCAGGGCCAGGCTCTTCCCACTGCCTGTGGGGCTCTCTAGCAGACAGTGCTGGCCGTTCTTCAGCCCCCGCGTGATCTGCAAACAGACGAGGCACAGAGGGAGCTAGCCTGTCAATCAGGTAATCATAGATCACATACAGGCAAAAAGAACAACACTTGCAGGTCTGGGGGAAATAAATGTATAAAAAATATATATATAGAAAAATAAAAATAAAAGAATCTGCACACTGAAGACTTTTTCTATTTTCAGCTTGTCAATCTGGTAATGAAAATACTGAGAAATGACAACAGAACAATAGTATTAATATTACATTGTCAGGCCACACCGATAATCTGAATATAGTGCCACCTTTCAGTTACTAGCCTGTATGTGCTTTAATTAAAAAAAAAAAAAAAATGCTTTCATTTTAATTAACAGCTTCAATTTCACTGCGCTCTTTATAGAAATGCTGGTTGTATGGGACTCAACAGATGTTTTGAAGCTGTGGGTGAAGCTATGGAAGCTTCATGTTTGTAAACAATAACCTAAAATAGACGTGTACTTGAGTTGTTCTTTTGTATTTGTCATATGTATGTTAACGGGAGGTCGGTACAATGAAATGTGTTGGACGAGTGAACAGGTCAACTAAGCAGTAGGAGCACTAGTCATATAAAGGTAGAATAAAGTAAATAAACATGGAATAACACAAGTAAGAGGTATAACACTAAGTATGTACATATATGACAATGAGGATTTGTGTGTAAAAGTAAAAATGACTAGTGTATACATACAACAGCAGTACACATGTGATATGAGATATGGGAGAATGGAACGAGATAAATAGAATGCATGTAGGTGAATAAGAGTGTACTCAAAATAAATTGGGTTTTAATCAGATTCATTATATTCCTGAATGAATTAATGAAAACTTTATTTAACAGTTTTCAGAATGGGTACAATACAGTACGGCCCAATACACACAATTGTTAAGGGGATGCAGACCAGAGAAAGACTTTTGTCTTGTTTACATCAGGGTCCCCCATTTTCAATTCATACACACAATCACTGCACTGTATGACCATCGTCATATTACAAATAGTATGCTTATGCGACACAGCTCATATGCCTAGTATGTGGAATGTACAGCTCTGCTGCTTTCTGTTGACAGGGGTGGGTGCGAAGGGGTCTCGCTCACTGAATTCATCATGGCCAGCTGAGACGGGTAGGCTTTGCAGGGGAACTGGATCTTCACTCCTCCGATCGTGTACTCCACCGGGGGTGCAGCCATGGCGTCTGTCTCCGACCAGTCCCACCATAGAGAGATGTGTCCCAGACTAGAGCATTGGTGTTGAGATTGATTGATTGATTGAAAACTTTATTAACAGATTGCAGAATGTGTACAATACAGTACAGCTCAATACAAACAACTGCTAAGAGGATGAAGACCAGAAAAAGACTTTCGTCTTGTTTACATAAGATAACTAAGGGTCCTCCATTTTCAATTCATCAAGAAAATATAACTGATGGCGATAACTGACTAAACGAGTTGGCACGGCCTCTAAAATATTAGCTGGAAGTAACGTCAACGTTACCTGTGAACAGGTCAACTAGGACAAAGTAGATTGCTTTGCTACCATCACGATGGTTTCAACCGGAGAAAATGTGCCGGAAGGTCTGGACTCTTACATATCTCGATGTGATTTATCAAGAAATATCTACAGCAAGAATTTTGGGTCTCAATGAATCCAAAATGACATTGTGGTTAGAAGTGGTGGAGAGAATAAAAGCTAGCATATAATGGTAGTGTCTGGTTAGGAACAAGTTATAATGGTTGGATTATCCAATGGGGGGTCCGGGAGGGGGGGGTTCGAGCTGGAGCATATGTATGTAGGTTTTTAGATAACAGGTATTAGGGGTATATCCTGTATAAGACATTTGACTAAATGGTCATTTCATTGGATATGCACTGTGAATTAATGCTTGTATATCTTATTGTGTGTTGTCATGTTTGTTTATATGTCTGTTTAAAAAATAATAAAAAAATAAAATACAACAAAAAGATAACTAAGGGTCCTCCATTTTCAATTCATCAAGAAAATATAACTGATGGCGATAACTGACTAAACGAGTTGGCACGGCCTCTAAAATATTAGCTGGAAGTAACGTCAACGTTACCTGTGAACAGGTCAACTAGGACAAAGTAGATTGTGGTGGCGCCCCTCAAAGACAAATCTAACCCTAACTAACCTTACTGTCATGCACTTGTCCTAATATACTAACCTACACTGTAGCACTCAACACTTTGATGAACATTGATTGATTGAAAATTGTATTAACAGATTGCAGAATGGGTACAATACAGTACAGCTCAATACACACAATTGTTAAGGGGATGCAGACCAGAGAAAGACTTTTGTCTTGTTTACATCAGGGTCCCCCATTGTTACTCAGCTGATAGAGTTGTATTGATTGATTGATTGATTGAAAAGTTTATTAACAGATTGCAGAATGGGTACAGTACAGTACAGCTCAATACATACAATTGTTAAGGGGATGCAGACCAGAGAAAGACTTTAGTCTTGTTTACATCAGGGTCCCCCATTTTCAATTCATCATAACATATATGACATACACGACATACAGATAGACAGTACTGCTACATCTATACATTTATGACATATCAGATTTGCAAATACAGTACTGTTTGTGATACAAAAGTGTCCAGAAAAATAGTGTATATACATTTGACGTAGAAACTGTACATTGGAGGAGGTTGGATGGGTGGGGGGGACTGTACATTGCTTCTTCTAAGTGTCTATGCTTTTTTTTGTCAGTATTTACTAGTACTTAGTTCTATTGACAGGACCTAAATAACTTATGTACATATACCGATATGCCCTACTCTGTTTACTTGTTTTATTGCACAATGTCGTTCTATTGACAGGACCACAGTACTGCTACATCTAGACATTTATGACATACCAGATTTACAAATACAGTACTGTTTGTGATACAAAAAGAGTCCAGAAAAGAGAGGCTATACATTTGACGTAGAAACTGTACATTGGAGGAGGTTGGGTGGGTGGGGGGGGACTGTACATTGCTTCATCTAAGTGTCTATGCTTTTTTTTGTCAGTATTTACTAGTACTTAGTTCTATTGACAGGACCTAAATAACTTATGTACATATACCGATATGCCCTACTCTGTTTACTTGTTTTATTGCACAATGTCATTCTATTGGATTCTATTATATGTTATTACTATTGTATTATGCACATTGTTGCGGGCAAGACCACCCGCATTTCATTGTAAACTTGTATGCAAATAAACAACTTGTGACAAATAAAACTCTTGACTTGACTACCAGCCTCTCTCTCTTAAAGGGGAACTCCAACATTTTGGGAAATTAGCTTATTTAACATCTTCCCTGGAGTTAGACAAGAAGATACATACCTTTTTTGTCTCTGTGCGTGCATTTTAGCTTTGGGAATAGACGCTCCGTTAGCATAGCTTAGCTTCATCACTGGAAGTGAGGCAGGACAGTAGCCTTACAGTGCCTTACAGTGTATTGCAAGGTCTGACATTGACCAAACTTGATATGCATGACCTTGGTGGGCTCTAGGTCAACTCCTGAAAAGGGGGTCAATGTCAGACTTTGCAATCAAAAGTTAGGGGGCTAATAACCCTTGCCATAATTTCAGTGCGCCCCCTAACTTTTGACTAAGTCGAAAAGTTTAGTTTGTTCCCTGAGAGCAGAGCTACACAGCAGTGCGCCTATTTTGCGAGCCGAAATAAGTCTGTGGTTTTTTCTTCTTCTCACAACGGGTCAAATGCATCTAACATGCATTGCATCGTCGCCATTCCTTTATGCCCACATCGCCCGAAATGAACGTTATGTTAGCGTAAGCTAACAAGCTAATCCTGATCAGCGGCAGAGCCATAGAGAACAGCAGACAGTGTGGACTTTCGTCTTGTTTACATGAGATAACTAAGGGTCCTCCATTTTCAATTCATCAAGAAAATATAACTGATGGCGATAACTGACTAAACGAGTTGGCACGGCCTCTAAAATATTAGCTGGAAGTAACGTCAACGTTACCTGTGAACAGGTCAACTAGGACAAAGTAGATTGCTTTGCTACCATCACGATGGTTTCAACCGGAGAAAATGTGCCGGAAGGTCTGGACTCTTACATATCTCGATGTGATTTATCAAGAAATATCTACAGCAAGAATTTTGGGTCTCAATGAATCCAAAATGACATTGTGGTTAGAAGTGGTGGAGAGAATAAAAGCTAGCATATAATGGTAGTGTCTGGTTAGGAACAAGTTATAATGGTTGGATTATCCAATGGGGGGTCCGGGAGGGGGGGGTTCGAGCTGGAGCATATGTATGTAGGTTTTTAGATAACAGGTATTAGGGGTATATCCTGTATAAGACATTTGACTAAATGGTCATTTCATTGGATATGCACTGTGAATTAATGCTTGTATATCTTATTGTGTGTTGTCATGTTTGTTTATATGTCTGTTTAAAAAATAATAAAAAAATAAAATACAACAAAAAGATAACTAAGGGTCCTCCATTTTCAATTCATCAAGAAAATATAACTGATGGCGATAACTGACTAAACGAGTTGGCACGGCCTCTAAAATATTAGCTGGAAGTAACGTCAACGTTACCTGTGAACAGGTCAACTAGGACAAAGTAGATTGTGGTGGCGCCCCTCAAAGACAAATCTAACCCTAACTAACCTTACTGTCATGCACTTGTCCTAATATACTAACCTACACTGTAGCACTCAACACTTTGATGAACATTGATTGATTGAAAATTGTATTAACAGATTGCAGAATGGGTACAATACAGTACAGCTCAATACACACAATTGTTAAGGGGATGCAGACCAGAGAAAGACTTTTGTCTTGTTTACATCAGGGTCCCCCATTGTTACTCAGCTGATAGAGTTGTATTGATTGATTGATTGATTGAAAAGTTTATTAACAGATTGCAGAATGGGTACAGTACAGTACAGCTCAATACATACAATTGTTAAGGGGATGCAGACCAGAGAAAGACTTTAGTCTTGTTTACATCAGGGTCCCCCATTTTCAATTCATCATAACATATATGACATACACGACATACAGATAGACAGTACTGCTACATCTATACATTTATGACATATCAGATTTGCAAATACAGTACTGTTTGTGATACAAAAGTGTCCAGAAAAATAGTGTATATACATTTGACGTAGAAACTGTACATTGGAGGAGGTTGGATGGGTGGGGGGGACTGTACATTGCTTCTTCTAAGTGTCTATGCTTTTTTTTGTCAGTATTTACTAGTACTTAGTTCTATTGACAGGACCTAAATAACTTATGTACATATACCGATATGCCCTACTCTGTTTACTTGTTTTATTGCACAATGTCGTTCTATTGACAGGACCACAGTACTGCTACATCTAGACATTTATGACATACCAGATTTACAAATACAGTACTGTTTGTGATACAAAAAGAGTCCAGAAAAGAGAGGCTATACATTTGACGTAGAAACTGTACATTGGAGGAGGTTGGGTGGGTGGGGGGGGACTGTACATTGCTTCTTCTAAGTGTCTATGCTTTTTTTTGTCAGTATTTACTAGTACTTAGTTCTATTGACAGGACCTAAATAACTTATGTACATATACCGATATGCCCTACTCTGTTTACTTGTTTTATTGCACAATGTCATTCTATTGGATTCTATTATATGTTATTACTATTGTATTATGCACATTGTTGCGGGCAAGACCACCCGCATTTCATTGTAAACTTGTATGCAAATAAACAACTTGTGACAAATAAAACTCTTGACTTGACTACCAGCCTCTCTCTCTTAAAGGGGAACTCCAACATTTTGGGAAATTAGCTTATTTAACATCTTCCCTGGAGTTAGACAAGAAGATACATACCTTTTTTGTCTCTGTGCGTGCATTTTAGCTTTGGGAATAGACGCTCCGTTAGCATAGCTTAGCTTCATCACTGGAAGTGAGGCAGGACAGTAGCCTTACAGTGCCTTACAGTGTATTGCAAGGTCTGACATTGACCAAACTTGATATGCATGACCTTGGTGGGCTCTAGGTCAACTCCTGAAAAGGGGGTCAATGTCAGACTTTGCAATCAAAAGTTAGGGGGCTAATAACCCTTGCCATAATTTCAGTGCGCCCCCTAACTTTTGACTAAGTCGAAAAGTTTAGTTTGTTCCCTGAGAGCAGAGCTACACAGCAGTGCGCCTATTTTGCGAGCCGAAATAAGTCTGTGGTTTTTTCTTCTTCTCACAACGGGTCAAATGCATCTAACATGCATTGCATCGTCGCCATTCCTTTATGCCCACATCGCCCGAAATGAACGTTATGTTAGCGTAAGCTAACAAGCTAATCCTGATCAGCGGCAGAGCCATAGAGAACAGCAGACAGTGTGGACTGGGGAAAGGGAAATGGGGGGGGGGGGGCACTCTCCCTTTCTCTGTGTGTTTGCGTGCGTTTGGAAAGACGATGAAGTCACTAGTCAGGACTCAGGAGAGGAGTATATTGTAGTAAACTCAGGATTACTGAGGATGCACAGATAATGTTGATATTCAAATATAAAAAGGTTTCGAGAGGAGTGGAAGTTTGAAGACAGACTAGACTACAATATGATGCGGGGGTGGTGAGTTGAAACAGTGTGTGTGTCCCCGACCCCACTTCTATGTTTCAATAAATTATTTGCATTTAAAACTATTAACGCTGACTCATTCCTTCAGTCCACTCAAAATTATGCTAATATTCCTTATGTTGTTTATGATATTAATTGAAAATAGCATATGAGAGTATTATATAGTAATAATAACACATGGCGATATACTAAAAAGCTATTTTAAATTTTTGGCTGGTAAAAAATCTGCCTGGCTGGTCGTTTTTAAAATCTACCAGCCAAATGGCTGGTAAGTCAAAAAGTTAAGTTTGTTCCCTGCGCGTAGTGTATCTTGTAGATTGATTGATTGATTGAATTGATTGAAAACTTTATTAACAGATTGCAGAATGGGTACAATACAGTACAGCTCAATACACACAATTGTTAAGGGGATGCAGACCAGAGATCAGGGTCCCCCATTTTCAATTCATCAGGACATATATGACATACAGATAGTCAGTACTGCTACATCTATACATTTATGACATACCAGATTTGCAAATACAGTACTGTTTGTGATACAGAAGGAGTCAGGAAAAGGGAGTATATACATTTGACGTAGAAACTGTACATTGGAGGAGGTTGGGTGGGGGGGGTTGGGTACACTGGGATATTGACAACCATACTGGGTAATCTACATTGGAGGTGGTTGGGGGGGGGGCACACTGTATAAACAAGCAAAACTGTACATTGAGGGGGGGGGGGGGGGGGACACTGTACAAACAAACAAAATTGTACATTGGACTATTGACAAAACCATACTAGGTAAATGACTGTACATTGGAGGGGGTTGGGTTAGGATATTTACAGGGGCCAGTGTTGAATTGCAGTCTCCCGTAGGCGTCCCTTGAGAGAGGTTTTGAAAGTGGGTAGTGATCCACATTCCTTTACAGCTTTGGGTAGGGCGTTCCACATTGATGTGGCATAATTGCGAAACGCGTTTAGTCCCTTATTTGAGCCGAATCTGGGTTTAACATGATTTGTGGAGCTCCCTCTGGTGTTGTGATCGTGGTATTCACTGACCTTTGGGAAGTATTTTGACATGTACATGGGTACCTTGGTCGTGTAGTGTATCTTGTAGACCAGGCCCATTGCAAGTTGCTGTACTCTGTCGTCTACTCTAAGCCATCCTAGGTTGTCAAAGTGGGCAGGGGTGAGGTGGGTTCTAGGAGTAAGGTCAAGCAGTAGTCTGACCAGTTTGTTTTGAGATGTTTGTAATTTTGTTTTTAGCGCCTTTGAGGTGCTTTGGTACCATGAGGTGCAAGCATAGTCGTAGTCCCCCTGAATGAGTGCTCCTGCCAGAGTCTTCAGGGTATTCTTGTTTACCCTTCCTGATGACTTGTCGTACAGAACTTGTAAGTCACTTTGGATAAAAGCGTTCAGCTAAATTACTAAATGTAAATGTAGCTGGCTTGAGCTGTCGAAGCAGACACTTTCACTTTCAGTCCAGCTGGCTAGCTGTAGTTTACCTTTTCACAAGGAACGTTGACGTTAACTCCAGCTAATACCTTAGACCGTGCTGCCAACTCGTTACATGAAATAACGAATGTCAAGAAAGGATTTTGTATTTGAATGCATGCATTCATGTTAACTGGATAGCTAGCTAGCTAGACGCTACATGACTGCCAGTCCTAACTGCTCACGTCACCTGTAGGTTAGGGGTAAACAAACACCACCAGCTCAGCTCACTGCTACTCACGTTCACTATGACCAAGCTCGCCGTTGACAGGTGACACACTAACTGTCCAACTGTGTCGCCAAGAGAAAGGTAAATCCCATGTTTAGATAGAAACCCTAATAAAGCTAAACTCTAAGAATACAAACAAAAACACATTGAGGAACAGTCGTGCGCTTCCCGCCATAGATCATTGAATTACTGGTTAGTGCCCACAGCGGAAGGGTGTAACTCGTTGTCAACTTCCGTCAAATTCTCGAAGACACTATGACGTCACGAGACCGCCGCCATCTTGGTATTGGGGAAACAAACGGATTTCTACCATCAAATGTATGCGTTGAGCTCCGTTTTTATTACATATTTGATGTAATAAATCACATTCTTGTTCATTTCATAACCTTTTCATATAATTTGTTTTGAAAATATTGAGGCCAACATGGCATTTCACTATATCGAAAGCCTTTCTGGTGATTCTAAGTGCATGCCCCACCCAAGCCAGACATGCACTTAGAGAAAGTTAAAAAGACAGGAAGTTGACTTCGAGAATGAGCAGGTAAGGGAAGTCCAGTCTCTTTGGTAAAATCGTATATCTTGTATGGAAATATTTATTGTTTCTCCCCTCTTTATTGTTTACAGTCTCAAGATCCTAAGCGGTGGGTGATTCTAGATCGGACGGACGGGGGGTCGTCCTTATTTGGCCAAGCTGCAAAGCCACCACACGTCGTCATAAAAGCTTAAAAGTTGTTTATAAACATATCCATAAACGTGACCACTCCCACTATCTAAAATCGAACATAAATATATCCAAATTTTCTTCCAGGCTGTCCGATCTAGCATCTACCAAAGAGGTGGAAGCAGCAGAGCAGAGGAACATTTCCGGGTTTGCAATTTCCCTTAGAAAATAAGAATGTGGAACATGACACTTGGAATTCAAAACAAAAATAAATATAAAATGACTAGAGGATTGGCCCTACATGAAAGGGATACTTTCAGACTAATTATACACTACACTATATTATAATAATAATAATAATAATAATAATAATAATAATAATAAACCAGTGGTGGTTGAAGTAACTTGTACAAATGCTTTTGGAAATTCTGCCAAAATAGTTTTGTCATTTTGCCAAAGTAGTCATTCTCATCAAATATACCAAAATGTTATTTAAGTATAGTCCTTTCCTATGATGCTAAGGAATTGACCATGCCTATAATACTACCTACTATGCACTCAAGACTGTAGCACTCAAGTTAAACACTGTTTGACGAACAATCTTACTGACCCTTAGCTGAGTTGTACCCTTCCTGTTGTACCTGTTACAGAACTTGTAAGTCACTGGCGGCTTGATATTATTACCAAAGACATTGACTATGAATCAATTACATTACAAATTCCATTAAACTTACACTGATCCACTTCCTGATTGTCACTGATATGACAAGTCAGAATAAGTCAAGAGTAAACAAAACAGACAACCTGGCCTCAGTTGTACCAAGCCAGAAATAAATGCCAGATTGTTCACAACATTGAACCATGAACAGGGTTGTGTTATGTTGGCATCAAATGCATATTACATTTAGTTTGTTAGTCGTGGGTGACAGGTAAAATACCCCCCAATAACCCCTGACTGATTTAGTTTGAGGGGGCAGGCTATCACTAATGACATTATTTGAGTGAGGGTTATTGGGAGTTTCCAAAATATTATCTCCCATCCAATTAAAATAGAGAACTATGAGAGTCTACCTGCAAAACATTGTAGAGAACTACTTTAGTTTAGAAAAGCTTTTTTATTTTAAATATGTGAAGTGTTTTCCACATTTACACTGTGCACTAGTTTGTAGTTTGCTGCAAGCAGTCGCGTCAATGGAAGGGAGCGATTACCATCCTTCAGGCTGGACCAGTAAACAGTACTTTACCAGAAAATAGCGTTTATAAACCTTTTGTATAGATCCCCAGGAGAGTAGCAGGACATTTGTATTTGCAGAATGAATGGGTCAAATATGAGCATCATTTACCTCGGACATCTTCAGGTGACCAAGGTATTCAAAACCAAATCAAGGAAGAAAGCTACAAATAGTCAAATTGCACTTTGGTCTATTCAGCTACACGATCATTAATCAGATTTAGTCAATCTAAAAGCACATGTCTGGGCGCACTGTCATCACTTCAGCAGCAGTGAGGAAAGAAAACATTAACAAAATCATGCTATAGTATCTACTTTATCAGATAACATATGAAGAGAACACCTGCAAACAGACAGAATGAGGGCAAGGCCATAACCTGCTACAAGAAGCTGAATGGGGGTCGTTTCTGTTGGTCACAATGAAAAGGAAAGACTCGACAGATCACTGTGCCCCTGCATTCCTTTCTCTCCTTTAGTTTGAGACTCACATCGTTCACACCCAGGAAGATTAATTTCAACAGAAAAAAAAGAAAATCCCCAAAATGATGGTCATCATGAGCTCAGGTATTTCTCACAGGCCTGGGAACCTGCGGCGCCACACCGAGTCAGTCACGTGTACGGCGGTTACAACACAAGCACAGGGCCACAGCGCAGGGCTTTGAGACCGCAGCGGATGGAACGTAAGAGGGGACCTTGGCTAGACTCAGAGCTCGGCTAGACGCTGAGCTCGGCTAGACGCAGAGCTCGGCTAGACGCAGAGCTCGGCTAGACGCATAGCTCGACTAGACAGAGCTCGGCTAGACGCAGAACTCGGCTAGACAAAAAGTTAACTCTTGAAAAGAAACCTCTTCGCTCAGCGGCTGCGTCTCGACTGAACGTCGCCCGGGTCCCCTGTTGCTTCGCATTTAAGGGAAGGGGGGAGAAAAATAGAAATAAAATAAAAACATCTATCGCATTCTTATACAACAATTAACAATGAGTGCATCATTTTTTACATTTAATAACGTCGTCCATCAGAGGTCACTAGTCCAGACAATTTGGACGGATGAGTATGTCGGGACAAACGCAGGAAAGGATTCTGCTGCGGATGCCCTTTGACCCCTATTCACACAGCGACTATTATGCTCTTATGTCGGGGGTGGGAACTAGGGATGGGTGTAGTGTCGTTTGTAAAAACAAGGGTAAATATATTTTTTTGAGACAAAACGATATTCGCATAAACTATTTAATTTTTTTTTATCATTTAACAACTATTAATATTATTATTATATATTTTTTTAAATCGATGCCCATCCCTAGTAGGAACAGGGTGCAAGGTGCAAAGGAATCCCAACCCAAGCGTGTGACGAGAGCAAAATGGCCACCGTGTGACTACGGTCAACACTCACAAGGTGTCCCCCTCAACACAATGGTAATAAATGTATAATAAATCAAAATAAAAACAATTATCCATTAGCTTACTGGTTTTATGTAGCAGCACCTTCAGTTTTGTATTCAAGACATATCTCATTCCAGTGATTAAATAAGAATGCATGATAAAAATACATACAAATACTTCTTAAAACCCCAAGGGAACACAAAGGTCAAAGGTTGGGGGGGGGGGGTCGAGTGAGGTACCTTTCAGGATGGGTCAGATAAAATGCAATTTGGGGGATGGTGGAGTCTTACCCGGAAGGGATTCTAACGTTTTATCATTTAGCACAATAAAGCAATATATAAAAATATATCGATTTACTCCAAAGTAACACACGCGTGCCACACACCTTAAAAATTCCATATCTTCATACTGTAAAGACCGTCGTAGTTCATAAAACTGTTTGCATAACAGGTTTATAGGGTTAAAATTTAAAAGGTATTAGATATCCACCATTTTAGAAGAAAAAAAAGTGAAAAAAGGACATTGTTTGCGAATTTGACATGACTTTAGTTTTACCGATGGTCAAAGGAAAAACGGAGTTATGCGAGTCATGTGAAACCCTTGGTCCACAATGTCCAGCACAATGTAGAAGGGTTCCTGTCAACACAGGTAGGAGAAATGCTATTTGTATACGTAGTAATAGCACATTAATCCACAGAGACTGTTGTAAAAAGATTGTAGAGTGGAGAAGGCAGTGTTTATGTGTGCATCTCCATTTGTATGCATGTATGTGTGTGTACATGTGTGTAAAAGAGGATTTCTCAGTGGAGTGTGTGCGCCGTGGTGCGCTGGGATGGTCTCAGCACACGGTGGTCTTGGTCTCAGCACACGCACACGGTGGTCTTGCCGTGCTCCTGGAGCAGGACGCTGGACGACTGCTTCTGGACTTTCTCAGCGCTGCGTTTCGCCAGCGAAGTCCTCTCTGCATTCCTGCGCCGGGACCTCTTGGTCAACGGGGCCGCGGAGGAGGAGGAGGAGGGCGGCGAGCCTTCGGCAGTCCTTCTTTTGCTACGAGGCGTCCTCACACTGCCGTCGAGCCCTTCCCTCGGGACAGAGGCGTCTGTCAGGTCCGAGTCGGAGCAGGAGGGCTCGCCGTCGGAGTCTGTGGGGGACGGGGGCATGGTGAAGGGGTCAGACAGGGACATGGCGTAGAGGCTGCTGCTTCCCGATAGGCCGTCCCTCCGCTCCAGGGTGGGGAGGAGCTCACAGATGTCCGAGGGCTTGAAGACCTCTGGAAGCTGTTGGAGAGGACAGAGAGGGAGAGAGGGAGAGGGACAGAGACAGAGAGGGACAGAGAGACAGAGAGGGAGAGGGACAGAGAGAGAGAGACAGCAAGGGACAGAGAGAGAGAGGGACAGAGACAGAGGGACAGAGAGAGACAGAGAGGGACAGAGAGACAGAGGGGGACAGAGAGAGGGAGAGGGACAGAGACAGAGGGACAGAGAGAGACAGAGAGGGAGAGGGACAGAGAGAGACAGGGACAGATAGGGAGAGGGACAGAGAGGGAGAGGGACAGAGAGAGACAGAGGGGGACAGAGACAGAGAGAGAGAGGGACAAAAAGGGAGAAGGACAGAGAGAGGGAGAGGGACAGAGAGAGACAGAGAGGGAGAAGGACAGAGAGACAGCGAGAGAGGGACAGAGAGACAGTCAGCCAAGAGAGACGCTTACCACCGCAAACTAATACCCCATTCATCTCTTTACACTAGGGATGTGCATGACTGACAAATCATTTTCGAATAGTCTACTGTTCTTAAGAAATTTATTAAATAAGAATGGTTTGCTTCACTTACATTTTTATTTTATTTTATATATTTTTCGACTCCGACATGAAAATCAAATGTGGAGACTGACAAACGCAACTCAAAAGTGAGTTCAGTTAATTGGTCTGAAACTCAAATTGAATACACTATTATGTCCTCTTAAATACACTCTTTCAGGTTGCACCAACAAAAGAGCAAGCTTACTGTCCTCTCCACTGTCAATTGGGGATGGCATGATATTTCTTTTGAAGCCGATACAGATATCTAATTTTTGTATGATATAGATATCAACTGCTCTAAGAATTCTAGTCCAAATGCAGCTACAACACATGTGAAGCTGCCAACATTACAGGGAGTGGTTACAACACTCTCTGTAAGAAATAAAGGACATATAAAAGGTCAAATTAACTGGAATGTATTAGTTGCCTATTTATTTATTAATTCAAAACAGTACTTGTTAGTTGTTAGTTATTCTGCACTATTAAATAATAATTAAATACTAGTACAATGATGTTAATTCAGAAAAAAGTGTGGAGTGTTAATGTAAAGAATGTAATTCTTCTGTAAAACCCTCTCTGAGCACAGCAATTCCTGAATTTCCCAGAGGGGATCAAAAGAGGAACATGTTATCTTAAGCCGCTTCTCAAATCAGGGCTTGTATCCTGCAACGGCTGCATTTGAAGGCAGAATACGTCACAAACAAGGCTGTCCCATTTCAGGCTCCTGCATGTAGCCGAGAAACGCAGCTGCCTTTTATAGAATTCCGGACAGACCAAGTATCCCAGAATGCCGTTACCGCTCATCATGCACTTTATTATTTAAAATATTCTGTTATATGTACAGACAGTGTTATGTGTTACATGTATGTATACATTGCACTACGGTCCAGGGCTGTACACTGCAACGAGATTATCGCAAATTGTCCCTTAATTTGGCCCGTGCGAGTGGAAAATAATATTTGGGGGCAACCTTGCGAGTAGTGATTTCAACCCTTCAGTCGCATTTCACTCCTAAATGAATCCATACAAATTGGATAAAAAAAAAATAGTAAAACATTAACCAGGGCTGTACAGTGCGACATAATGTTGCGGTGCTATGAAAAAATCTGTCGGCAATCAATGAATTTACTGCATATCTGCCTGTGTGAAAAAAAAGATTTGCATGTGAAGTGAATCTGGGCCATATACTTGGTAGTTGTAGTCTATCGTGCGATTAAATACCATGTCCCGTCTGCGTAGAGTCCATACATCCAACACCAAATCCCATAATTCCTAGCGAACAATCTAATCGAAACTGAATGTGGCCTATTGCATCGCCAAAGAACTTCCTTTCAATAAGTTTAAGCCGCTAATTTTGCTCTGCAAGAATAACAGAGCGGATATCAGTCCATCTTATGACAACCACGTCCGATGTGGAGAGATGATAAGAGACCATAGCCGATTAAATTAAGTCGGATCTGGCAGTGATGATTGACGGGGACACACTTCTAACGTTCAGTTCAGCCATGCATTAGGTGAGTCGCCCACTATTAGGACGTTTTTAAATACTTAAATACCGTCTAATTTCCCTCCGGGGATCAATAAAGTATCAACCTATCTATCTATCTAATAATGAGACAATATGCAAATAAGATAATACTAATAATTGTCACGGTTCCCCGTATGAAAGTGGCTTGCAACTTACTGCTGGTAAAATCACTGTTTATTTCTTGTTTTGCATAGTATTACATTCCTCTTCTATAAACAATCAAAGTCCTATCGTAAGAGCCTCATACGGGTCAATTAAACCTTTTTTATAATTTTTTTTTGATTATCTTTTCCCCCCGCCTTATTTTTTTCGATTTTTCTCCCATCCCACTGTTAGTCGTTATGCCAATTCCCAACCCCCTTCCTGGTTGTTGCGCACTTTCCCCTACTGTTGGTCCGAGAGGCCGGAGACTGTCGCATGCTTTCTTCCGACGCATGTGCAGCCAGCCGGTAGCCAGCCTGGCCGGCTGCGCAGATTCTCACCGGGAGTGTAACGTGTGGAAGGTCGCACTACCTCTCTCCAGATCCTACCCTTGCTGAGCAGGCGCCCCGACCGAACTGTAGGGGTCGCTGTCCACAACTCCCAGGACCCACCCACGGCTCCCCTCCCCCTAACTCAGCCAAACGAGTTAGTATAGCGATCAGCCCGAGAATTAAACCTTTTTGATTAGAGTCTTTCCTTCGAGCTAAGTTGAACTGAACATTTCACTGTCAAAAGCGCAAACTTAAACAAGGTTGCGTCGCAACACGGTTTTCAAAATAAAGGTCACATATACAAATGCCTCTCAATTCTTATAAAAAAAGTCCCGGATATACATAAACATTAATTGGCATAGATCTCTATAAATGGCCCAACACATTGATCACTTTAGGCACACCCTGAAACCAGTAACATCACAAATATGAAGCGGGTAATTACCCATACAAATTATAAACCTTTCATGGGGTTATTTACAATAATAATAATTCATTTTATTTATAAAGCACTTTTCATTGTGAAACAAAGGTATGCAGAGTTTCTTGTCCTCCTGATTAATGCAATGGTGTGTGTGTGTTGTGGTGATCTCGTTCAAGGAGCACTACAAGCACGCGCACACACACACACACAGTTTGTTGTTTTTGTTCTATTAGTGATTTACACACTCTCAGTTGGTTCATTATAAAAGATACAAACCTGAAAACAAACGCACTTAAATGTTAAATAAAAGGACCACAGTAATGAGGCAGGAACATATTTTTTTGCACTATAATGGTAAAATTGTTACCGTAATTCCTCTAATAGTAACCCCGGCTTGTATTTGTTTCAACTGTAGCGGGTACCAGGCTTGTATTAGGAGGAGGCCTGTATAAGAGGGAGGCCTATATTTCAAATTTTCAAACGGATCATAATGAATAAATAAACATTTTGTGTCCGTTTTTTGAACCCAGTAAAATGTACTGGGTTCATTTATTGAAACCAAGTACTGTATGAAATAGTAAACAGTGCAATTACAGGTGGTCACTGGTCATTTCAACGTTTTCAAAGTGAAACCAAGTAACTAGCTCAGTATGCAGCTCAGTATATTAATAACCTGGGTTATTAGAGGCCGGCTTATAATTGCTTAGCTCAAGAGCGCACCCAGCCATTAATAGAGACCCGGCTTGTATTTGAGACCCGGTTACTATTAGAGGAATTACGGTATTTAAAAATGTGCCCCTAAAAAATATTCTGTGCCCCTAGTGAAAAAGCTTAGCATACAGCCCTGCGGTCTGTGGGAGCTCCCCTGAAATTTCGTTGTATACTTGTGTGCAATGACAATTAAAGGTCTATTCTATTCTATTCTATTTCACACCAACCAGCAGTGACGGCAGAAGGCTGAAAGCTGTTGCAATGTACAATCTATCCATTATTATATCACTTTCTTAAGAGCGGCCTGAATCCTAAGCTCGATAGAGGACCATCCTCACTATCCGCGGTGGTCCTCTGCTCACCTTGACGAGGGGCGTGTTGCAGCGGGACATGGAGGACGGGGGACACTGGGACAGCTTGGCCAGGTTGAGCAGCACCTCCTCGTGGTGCAGAGTGTCCTGGGGGGCCCCCGGCTCCTGCAGGGCGATCACGATGGCGCTGGTGTTGTCGGCGCGGAGCATCCTCTGGCGCCACCGCAGCAGGGCGTGGCTCACCAGCTGCCGGGCGCTGGACACGCCACACGGCGCCTGCCGGGACAGGGAGAGGATCGGTGTTTATTACATCCATGTAGTATAATGGTGTCTTTCTGCCACCGTTAACCCTTTCAGTGCCACGGACGACATCATGTTTTATCAGCGCCCCCATTGAGTGCCCACAACGACAAATATCGTTTTATTTGTTTATTAGCGATCTGAATCAACCGAGTCTCCCATTGGTACACCAGCCCCTACAGGAGCTCAGATTGGAACAAAGCGCCCCCTATCGTCTATCCCTGTGTAACTGCAGGTCAGTCGCTTAGTCGCTGGGATCTGTAGATCTGTAGGGGTGGAGCCAACTGGCTCCTTGTGCTGGCGAGCAGTCTGCTCAAGAGGGATCTGATCGCGGGACGGAAATCGGCCTGGAATATATATTTACAGCAGCCAATAATCAATCAATAAGCGTGATCGATATTTGGAATGGCGATCAGGAATTGGAATAATCTTTTTGGAGAACATCTGATCTAAGGTAAGGAGTCTGTTACCAGTCTTGGGGTAATCGGATCTGTAACATAACAATATAACAGCGTGTCCCCTATGTGTGATGTGGCTGTTTGGCTGTGATCGCTGATGAGGAAATAAGAGAATCGATTTTTCAGCTCGCGTCTATAGCGTGCATACGTATACATACTATCGATAATCTAGCGTTTATTTGAAAACGATTCATAAATAGGCCGAAAAATGACAACGTTTTTGTGTATTCTAGAATATTCCAGTAAATGTCTTTTATCATGGAATCTTTATATTTTCCTTGAAAACGAGAGCTTTTCAAAATGCTATAAAACTAAAATGAACAGATAAAAAAAACAATCCGTTTCGACAATGTTGACTGCAAACGAGTCATTGATAAGCGACGGGCAGATTAGAGACATAGCCATAATTTAAAACATAGATTAGGCGTTTTTAACGCTAACATTGAAGTGGATGGTGGCATTCAACGGGGTAAATCAACGTTAATCAAAGGCACTGAAAGTGTTAATACCATAATATATACCACATCACACCATACCATGCTAGACCATGGCTAGCCCCAGCCAGGCTGAACATAGCTAATGGAGACACAAACCCAACCGTACCATACCATGCTAGACCATGGCTAGCCCCAGCCAAGCTGAACATAGCTAATGGAGACACAAACCCAACCATACCATACCATGCTAGACCATGGCCAGCCCCAGCCAAGCTGCACATAGCTAGTGGAGACAAGGCAATACACACAAAATCCATCCTGAAACAGGGAGGGAGGAGGACCACTCACCATAGCCTCGTCGTTGTCCTGGCACATGGAGATGGCGTCCTGCGGTGGCACCATGTTCCAGAGGCCGTCGCTGCCCAGGATGATGTAGCGGTGCTTGCTGGGGTCAAGGGTCATCACACAGGTGTCTGGCTCGGGAGACACCACGAACTCCCCGCTGTAGAAGTCATAGCTCCACAGGTCTCCTGCAGGACCAGAGTCTTTAGTGAGGGTTCAATGGAAAACGCTACACCTCGCCTGGGGTTTTTAAGCTAGGCTAGTGGTCCGTATCTGCTTCCATTCATTTTTGCTAAGCTAGGATAGCTTGCAGCCGCATAGCTTTATACTAAACGCAGAGAGAAAATTTAAGCGCAGTTCTCATAATGTTGCCGTGTTAAATCACATGGAGTTTTGCCAATAGACCAGACATCAAATCGTAGTCTACCTTTTTTTTCTCATCCAAGTAGAGCTTCACTTTGAAACATCCTAACTTCCCTGCATTCCTGTATAGAACATGTCACACTCGAGGCCCATGGGCCAAATACAACCTGCTTTTAATGACATTCAGTCCCATATTTTAGCTAATAAAGTTATCGCAAATTCTAATCTAGATTTGTAACCATAAATCATAATGTGCAAAATCAGCACAGATCACATTGATTCATCACCATTTCTCCTCATTAACATACATTACACCTAAATTCAGTGTTTTTTTTATTATCACTTTGTTAGCCATATTGATAGCCTGTTGGAATGTCAGACAACATTATAAAGTGAAAGTGTCTGTGCGGACAACAAAACGTCTATAGGTCTGTGCAGCAGAGTCGCAGTACTGAGTAGCTTAAGTTTCACTTTCACTTTGAGAGCAGATTTAACTTCACATGAAGGAGAGAAAGAGGGCTCGAGACGACATGACAGGTTATACAATGATGGAGGATTTGACAATCTTTTGGATTTAAACCCTGCAGCAGCTCGACTGGAGACCAGTCCAGATCAGCAACAGTATGTTTGCACAATACGCTAAATAAGGCTGCAGCGACATTGATCAGTCAATGAACGGATTGAAAATGTACCGAAGGCATTACTCTCTGGTTTATTTTTAAATTAGAACATCTACTCTGTATGTCCAACAAATGCATACTCGTCATTGAAAACTAAATAAAAAACAGACTTAGACAGAGAGACAGTGGATCAATGTAGCTGGATAACGTTAAAGATCAGATATCAAGTGTAATTTTGGAAAAATGGCCGGTGTCACCGGTAATATCAGTGATGTCATGATTAATCATGGGAAATGTCCCATCACCGTGGCAACCCTAGCACATAGCCTAGGGGAAGAGGCTTTGCAACCTACAGACATCCACAACCTCTGTGTGCACCCCTTTCGCAGAGCTGGTTTTATGTGCAAGTCGCTCAACCATAACTCGTCTGTAATGAGTAAGTGAATGTAGAAGATCCAGGCGTGTTTTGCTAGGATTACTGTCAATTAAAACAGCGGTTCTCAAACCTTTTCAAGTCATGGTGGACCCCCAAATAGACACGTAATAGGTCAGGGGACCCCCATTTGATTTTACTCTAGGGACCCCAGTCTGAGAGGATATTTGTTGTTGAATTACAATGGTCTAGGGTTGCTCGATTATGTCAAAAATCATAATCAGTTGTTTTTGATTGAGATTGAGATCATGATTATTAAACATGATTACTCATTGATTTTAGAACATCATAATGATGACGATGAAATTAGTTTTACCTTTTTTCTCAACCAAAGGCTGTCATCTTCAACAAGTAACCAAAGACGTTTCAAAATAACTGGAAAAGCTACTGTTTGGACCTGGGGGGAGGGGCGGAGTGCACCACTGTGAAGGAAGGGTGCACTGCATTTACAACACAAGACAAAATGAGAGCAACATGGCATACGGCACAATAATTAGTTATCTCGATTATCTTGTTTTCATGATTGTGGGAAGCCAATATGTGAACTCTGTTAATCGCCCAGCCGTAGTCTATACTATAGGTGGAGAGATAACAGAAGAGTGAAACCTATGATCAGAATTATCTTTCTTATACATTCACACTTGTAGTGAACACGATTTTAGGGTAAATAATATTCCCCGTTTTTCTGGGGACCCCTTGGAACCCTCTCAAGCACCCCTTCAGAGCCACTTAACTAAAATACGGCTTAAGTTCAGCATCTTCAAACAACCAGTGACACAACAAAGTACAGACCTGACCTGGAAAACAGTTACACTACTACACACCAAAACCTCACAACAGAAACCTTTGCCCTCTTTAATCCCATTAAGCAGATCTAGATCATGATGTCTCAACACGGGGAAACGGCTCTACAATCATTCCCCTGTGTTGGTCCAAGCGGACTGATAAACAAGCCATAGGTCAACTGCTGTTGTTTACCGCGTTCCATCTGTAAATATAAACCACCGCAACACTTCCGGTATTCTGAAATTATGGGAGAGAGAGCGCGGGGAGAAAATGAATGAATGTGGATGAGAGCCTTGACATTAAGTGGTTGTAGCTACGGCTGTGGAGGTGCTGGAGACATGATCCAATAGACCTTTATACGCCTTAGTCTCCTGAACACGGAGAGGCCAGTCCCAGGTCGATCAGCACTTTCCCGGCCGAGCTATAGTAACTTTTTCTCACATACTCCCATACTCCGCAATGCGCAGATTGATGAACCTAGATCTCTGGACAATCCAGAGAGACTGTGGGAAATCTGCGCATGCAGAGTTCGCGAGTAGGTGTGGAAAAGTGGCTATAGCTCGGCCGAGAAAGTGCCGATCGACTTGGGATTGGTGGCTCCGTGTTCAAGAGACTCAGGCGTATAAAAGTATATTGGATCATGTCTCCAGCACCTCCACAGCTGTAGCTACAACAACTTAATGGCAAGGCTCTCATCCACATTCATTAATTTTCTCCTCCCGCTCTCTCCCCCATGTGGAAGTGCAGTGGTCCATTGACCGTCTTACCCAGAGCCCTCGCCACGGCCAGGAAGGGGATCTGGTCGATGACGGTGCTGCGGCGGACGGGTCCGTTGTGGCTGAGCCGGGGCCTCTTCCACACCACGCGGTTCACCCCAGACTTCTTGATCACACTTGGGGGAGAACAGAGCGGCACATAAAGAATCTCACAACATCAAGTAAATGCAGATTTAAGAAGTACATCAAGGAAAATAATAAACTGATTCTATACCGATTTTAATACAGATTTTTAGTATACAGATTTAAATTTTGGGATATGTAATTTTGTATTTTATAATATGCACTTTGTAATGGTGTATTCACAGAGTAAATGGTATATGGTGCAGTTTAGTTATATAGTTATTTTATCCAAAGCGCTTTACAATTTGTTCCTCACATTTTACCCATTCACACACCGACAGCAGAGGCAGCTATGCAAGGTGTCAACCTGCACATCGAGAGCAGTTAGGACTAGTTAGTGTCTTGCTCAAGGACACTTCGACACGCTGCCCGGGAGGAGCGGGAACCTCCGGATTACCAGACGACTGAGCCTTTTTATCACAACGTGCAGCAGGGTTTCCCCTGGTGGTATGTGTCTCAGGTCGAACCGCTGCACAGCGTGCCAGATTTACTTTTTTGTGTATTTTGTAAAACAAACTCAAAATATGAATAAAATAATTGTTATTATTTAGGCCATATATCACCCACCTGTTCCATCAACAGACTTGCAGGAGACAATGCCGTAATCACCTGAGCCCGGTAACGGTGTGATTTGCCATTGAGCAATGGCTGTTCTTGTTGGATGCACTGGTTCCTTTATATTTGTACCTTTGTGAGGTCATGTGAGCAATCTGTTGTTGCGTTAACCCTTTCACTACCACACTAGACGGTTAACCTTTCACTACCACACTACAGACGGTTCACTACCACACTACAGACGGTAACAGTGAAAGGGTTAACCATTTGGTAGTGTGGTAGTGAAAGGGTTAATTAGTGAGGCCTTCTTACCATCTTTTACCATTATGTACCTTACTACTATGTAGCTATCCTTATACTACCTAATTAATTATCATGATGCTAGTCATTATGTCTATACTACTATGCACTCAAGAGTAGAACATTTGGGATGGATCTAAAGGGCTCAACCTTACCTCCCTCCAAGACCCTCGATGCGCTCCCTCTCCTTGGGCAGCTCGGGTTTGTGGTCCTGTGTGATCTCCACGGCCCTGAGGAACTGATCAGAGGGGTCGTCCTGCACGCCCAGGACCACCGCGGAGTCCCCTACGTGGGCCACGTACATGCGGTCGCCTCGGATGATCGCCACGCTGGCCGTGGTGCCAGACGTGCTGGGCAAGCCTGTAAGTGTCTTTGGCCATTCGGCTAACAGGGAACAGAGGGAAAATGGACAGATAAAAATACATCTCCCATGCCGTCAGTAGCTTATTTATGTCCGCTCAGCTGTGCTGCTCCTGAATAATTTAATTTGGGCTGTGGGGGGTGCTTATTGTAAAAGACTGACCTGAGGAAAAGGCTGCAGGGAGAAAGCACTGCAGTCTAATCGATTTTGTGTTTTGAGCACAAAGTTCATCATAGATCTAGCCTCTTTATTTTGCTCTCAAAGTGCACCAGATTGATGCATTGAACTTTAAAATGTAAAAAAAAAAAAGCTCCGGGAGGGGCATGACCCCGGACCCCCCCCCCCGAGAGGCACAGCACCTGCCGCTATATAGTGATCCTCTAAAACCATAGCTGCTGACAGAAAGTCATGCCCTCAAAACAATGTTTGTTTTTGTGCTGCTATCACTACCTGCTTCATATCATCCTTTATGTAATGTTTACCACTAATCACCAGAGGAATGTCCAAGGAACACTCCAACATTATGGGAAATGCTTACAGTCCTCTCCAGAGTCAGACAAGAAAATGGACACCAATTAATTTCCTCTCTGTGCAACGTGCGTTCAGTAGAAAGCTATCCGGCTGCAAGCTAACCTATCTTAGCACAAATTAATGGAAGTGTACAGACTCCTAGCCTAGGTTAAAACTCCGGGAGAGGCGTTTTTAGCCAACAGCTAGGCTAGTGGTCCGTATCCGCTTCCATTAATTTGTGCTAAGCTAGGCTATTTTACAGCTGGATAGCTTTCCATTTTGTATACCTACCTAGCACTATGCTGATGCTGTTTAATGGAACTACTCTAGATTTGTGAAGCTTGCTCCCATCACACAGGAGGTCAGTAAACGTATAGGCCTAGGCTAGAGTAGTATTCCATTAACACTTTCAGTGCCCAGCAGGGGGCGCACATTTAGTGCTTGAATGCCCACCATCCACTTCAATGTTAACATTAATATCGCCTAATCTATGTTTTATTATGGCTATGTGTCTAATCTGCCCGTCGCTTATCAATGACTCATTTTCCAGTCAACATTGTCGAAGCGGAGTGTTTTTTTATCGGTTCATTTCCGTTTTATAGCATTTTGAAAAGCTCTCGTTTTCAAGGGGGGGGAAAAAGAATCTGTGATAAACGCCATGTACTGTAATATTCTAGAACGTTGTAATTTTTCGGCCTATTTATGAATCGTTTTCAAATAAACGCTAGATTATCGATAGTATGTTTCAAGTTTCAAGTTCAAGTTTCTTTAATAGTTGTCATACAGAAGTACAGAATACTTTCATACAAAATGCTTCTTACTGTTACGCTCCAGAGACTGTGCTAGACAAGATAGTATCAAATAACATAGTATAGCATGTAATTTAGAAGAAGAAAATGAGGTCACAGTGTTCGGTATAGACATATGTACAATGTTCTGAGTTACCATATAATATACAATACTATAGTATGCAGTGTACTAATGTTAAAGTGGAGATGAAGCAGTGAGCAATGTGATCCTAGTTTGTTTGTTGTGTACCTTGTGTAAGACAGGGTTCTATAATCAAATGTGAAATCTATCTTATTTGTCTGAAAAATATAATATAATATCCCTGTTTTCAACATGGGCGCCGCCATTTTGTTGCTGACGTCATGGCTGACGTCATGCCGGGGGTTGGGTGTATACACTCTGGTTAGCTGCCTATATTGAATGGGTCAGTCAGCAAATAAAATGTTGCCTACAAAACAACGGGACCGCGGTGGTTCTGTTTGTATTGCTCCTGGCTGTTCAAACTAATTTTACCATGTGAGAGAGAGGAAAGTTGGTTAATTTCCACAAACTACCAGTGAAAAAAACAGTGTTGTTGACATGTTGGCTCGGGCTGGCTGCACTCAGGCGGCGCGACCAGCCTGTTGGACAGGGAAGGAGGATCTGCAGCGAACACTTCATTGCCTCGGATTATGTTGTTGGGGTGGGATGTTTGTCCAGAAGACCACTAATCAGCTGAAGCCGGACGCGGTTCCCTCGGTCTTCGACAGACAGACCGGCGTTAGCTCTCGGGAGCGATCGCTAGCTAGTTGGCACCAGCCGGGGCCCGGCGTTAGCTCTCGCTAGCTAGTTAGCGTTAGCAACCGGAGCGTCGCGGAGCATTCAGCCTGCTGGCTACCTAGACCCACTTCAACCAGCGTCGCGGAGCATTCAGCCTGCTGGCTACACAAGCTGTGTAGCCAGCAGGCTGAATGCTCCGCGACGCTCCGGTTGCTAACGCTAACTAGCTAGCGAGAGCTAACGCCGGGCCCCGGCTGGTGCCAACTAGCTAGCGATCGCTCCCGAGAGCTAACGCCGGTCTGTCTGTCGAAGACCGAGGGAACCGCGTCCGGCTTCAGCTGATTAGTGGTCTTCTGGACAAACATCCCACCCCAACAACATAATCCGAGGCAATGAAGTGTTCTCTGCAGATCCTCCTTCCCTGTCCAACAGGCTGGTCGCGCCGCCTGAGTGCAGCCAGCCCGAGCCAACATGTCAACAACACTGTTTTTTTCACTGGTAGTTTGTGGAAATTAACCAACTTTCCTCTCTCTCACATGGTAAAATTAGTTTGAACAGCCAGGAGCAATACAAACAGAACCACCGCGGTCCCGTTGTTTTGTAGGCAACATTTTATTTGCTGACTGACCCATTCAATATAGGCAGCTAACCAGAGTGTATACACCCAACCCACGGTATGACGTCAGCAACAAAATGGCCGCGCCCATAATGCTAAATGCTTCAGAAATGTACACAACAAATCGTTTTTTCTTAGAAACTGCTTATTTTTATAACGTGACTTCTTCTGTGGCTTATCTAAATACTAATGTGATGCTATGAATATGTATTTATCGCACTGCTTCATTTCCACTTTAAGGCTGAGCCCGAACCCTGTTTTTAGGGTTCGAACGTTCGCCAGGGTTTATCGAACGAACGTTCGAACGTTCGTTTTTTGTAAATTTTTTAATAAAATTTTTTATTACATTTTTTTTTTTATATAATTTTTATTTTTTTTGTATCATAGATCCTACGGAGGGCGGCATTGCATAATCTATTGGTGAAAAAACATGTTGTTTACAGTGGTGGCTGTTCATGTAAACATGTAATTAAACAAAGCACTCAGAAGAAAATAAACAAGCTGCTGAGTACTGCATAAAGTTCCTACTTATGATAAACAATAGCCCTTGCACACCGCAGTCACGTAAGGGGCTAGATAAACAAATGCATTCGTTTTGTGGCATTGACGTTATATAGTTAGTGTTACACGTTCAATAACAGGTATTCACTCTTGGTCGACGGGAAGGAGAGGCGCGCGCCTCGCCGCCTCGGCTCCTTCCACCGTCTACCTCGGAACGGGGGACGACAGAGAGACACCGGCGGGGTGCCGCCGGGCTCCCAACACGCCTGCCGCCCGTCCGCCCTCGGCCAGAGTTGTTTACAACGCAACCACCTCCCGCCATGAAGCTCGCGCTCCGTGGCCGAAAAAGGCTATGGTATTCATTAATGATCCTTCCTCAGCGGGGAGCTACGGAGTCTGTTCACTCTGTTGTGCTTCTCGGTCTCGCAAGCAGATAAATGTATTGCCGGAAGTAAAAAAAATAATTAAACGCTTGCCGATTGGTGGTAACAGCAGAGGCGGGTGCAAGCGGTGTGACGTAATTGGCAGAATCGCCTGTCAATCAAAATGGTTCTATTGCATTGGTTGAGACAATAGTATCCAGCTACAGCCCGGCAGAGACCACACTGGTTGAGCCGAGCGCACTCGGGGGACGCGCCGCTTCACATCGCCTCAACGTCGCGCGCCTGCCTTTTTTTTTTTCACCGAACGTTCGAACCTATTAAAGTCCGAATGTCAACGTAACGAACGAACGTTCGAACGTTCGGGCTCAGCCTTAACTAATGTACAGTACTATATAGTGCAAAGCAGAAATGGGATGAGGTACAATTTAGGTACAATTTACAGTAAGGTGTACGAGTTGTAGTGCAATCCTTCATCAATAAATATAAAGTGTGGGGAATGGGTGCTACAGTGTGTTTGTTTAAAGTGGGTGTGTGCTATAAAGTGTGTGGAGTGGGTGCTACAGTGTGTTTGTTTAAAGTGAGTGTGTGCGTGTGGATGTGTGTGCTATGTGCGTTTGGTGGTTGTTGTTGTGTAGTGTTCATTGTTCGTTTAGCAGCCTGATGGCCTGGGGATAGAAGCTTCTTCTGAGCCTTTCTGTGCTCGCCTTGAGACTCCGGTATCGCTTGCCTGACCGCAACAGTTCAAAGAGGCAGTTGTTCGGGTGACTGGAGTCTTTAATGATTCTCTTAGCCTTGCCCTTGCAACGCTTGTTGTAAATGTTCTGGAGGGTGGGGAGCCCCCCTCCAATTGTGCGTTCGGCTGAACGTGTCACTCTTTGTAGTCTGCTTCGGTCTTGTGCAGTGCTATTCCCAAACCAGGAGGTGATGTTGCCGGTCAAGATGCTCTCTATTGTACATGTGTACGTATGCACGCTGGTGCCGTGAGCTGAAAATCGATTCTTAGTTCCTGATCGCTCGCACAGTCAAACAGCCATATCTAGGGATGGGTACCTTTCACATTTGAACCGATACCGGTACCGGTACCTGTGAATCGATACCGGTACCCAACGGTACCTTTTTTCGGTACTTTAAAAAAAAAAAAAAAATTATGAATCTTTTTTTTTAACTTTTTTCTTTTCATGTCAACGTTCACACGCACAATATATGCTTACCTAGGATTTGACTTGATTCAACAACAAAGCAGTCGGAGCAATGACAAGCCGAAAACTGTCGAAATTTAATTTACCTACCTCAGTCGTAAAAAAAAAATCCAAACTTCAAATAACTACAATTTCGACAGTTTTCGGCTTGTCATTGCTCCGACTGCTTTGTTGTTGAATCAAGTCAAATCCTAGGTAAGCATATATTGTGCGTGTGAACGTTGACATGGAAAGAAAAAAGTAAAAAAAAAAAAAAAAAAAAAAAGTATATTATAAAAAAAAAAAAAAAAAATCGGTTTCTCACTTGATTCGATACTCGGTAGTACCGACGTGTTTCGGTTCGGTACCTCAGAAGTACCGAATTCGGTACCCATCCCTAGCCATATCACACATAGGGGAAAAGCTTATATCTCTGTGAAAACAGGTCTGATTATCCTAAGACTGGTAAAATAGATTCCTTACCAGAGATCAGATGGTATCCAAATGGATTATTCCAATTCCTGATCGCCATTCCAAAAATCGATCATTTTATTGATCCAACGCCACATACTGTAAAATACATATTACACGCTGTGCTGAGGCTCCACAATGACTCGGATCATCTCCGGTTGCATGCGTGAGACAGCGTTTCCGTTAGCCGGTAATTACCGGTATTTGACCGGCAAAATCTGTTGGAAGTCCGACATATTTAATCTCTCCGGTCATAGTGTCCGGTGAAAATAGTTCCCTCTGGGCACAGTTTGATTATTTGAATTGTATTTGGATGGGCTGGAGTTGGGTGGCCTATGCGATGAACGAAACAATCATTGCGTTTGTTGTCGTTGCTTCGCTCAGCGAGAGCTTGCTGCTGGATTTGCGGAAGGCATGCAGCTGCAGACCCACAGAACCCACCAGCTTTGCTGGCACAGTGCGGTCCCCAGACCTGGAAAGCTGCTCTGCGGGTCTGCAGCTGGATGCTTCTTGCAAACTAACTGCGGCCGGCTCGCGCTGATAACAGCTTTCATTGTTGGACCGGCTGCTTGGTGGAGCAACGATGAAACGAATGTAATGAATCGTTCGTCGCATGGGCTATTTAATTTTGGCCTGTTTTGGTACGGTTCGGGTGGTCAAGTTGTGCTTGGAGGGAGTTGTTTTCACCGGACATTATGACCAGCACCAAGTCGTTGGGAGGTGGAGATATACATCACGCAAACTAGGGCTGGGCGATATAACGATAACGATAAATATCGCGATATATTTTAATAATCGATATCGAATATCGAAATTAAAAAAAAATCGAAAAATCGTTTTTTTTTTTTTTTTTACCTGCAACAGGGCAGTTTTAAAACCAGAGACAGTGGACAGACTTGTCTTTCTTGCCTGCAACTTAAAGTAATGGCTTTGCTTGTCCAAATGACAATACTGACCAAATTCAGATTTCTTTTTCTCTTGTCCATTTATTTTGTTTGCTTTCTAATTTAAAATACATTTTGAAACCGTCTGTACACAGTAGGCTATGTGTGCTAGCAGAACTAGACTCCAGTCACGAGTCACAGTGCACATGTGCGGTGGTTTGTCCACCAAAAAAGCGCCAAAAGATTGAAAATAAACTAGCAGAGCCAGAACTGTTCAACTCCTCTGGAGCCACAGCCAGCAGAGAAGCCGGTTTACTTTAGCTTTTAAACCAGCTGCAGCCTGAGAACTGGAGTGTGAGGGGATGTAACACTAAAGATGGCGGCAATGACAAAGAATTGCTGCAAAATAAACATAAATCTGTTGTTAAAAAAAAATAAAATAATTTTTTTTTTTTTTTTTGTATACTTATAACAATTCGATAATTATCGATATCGAGAAATAAAATAAAATTATCATATCGTTATCGCGATATGATTTTTTTCCATATCGCCCAGCCCTAACGCAAACCCATGATAATGTTGCCGTCTCTCTCTGCAAAATTTCTCAGTTCTTCGCTTGATATAATTAATACAAATGTCCAATATAACGGAATTCGTTAGCTCATAAAAATGTGATTATAACAGATTGCTGTTTAGTTTAGGACCGACTGCCCACATACACGGTCTATTTTATTTCAAGTCAGCAGCAGCACGGAGTATCGAGGGACTTATTTTATTTGGAATATATTAATGACTGTATACGCAAAAGTAGCCTCGTTTTAAGTAATAAATATTATAAATCTACATGCCTTGAGGATGACATTCTTTATATAGCCTGCCTATCAATTGTTTTAAAGCTCAATAAACTATGACCGGAATTAATCTCATTTGTCCGGTAGATTGAAATCTTGCAGGTCACGGAGACCGGCAACAATTTTTTCTAACGGAAACCCTGGCGTGAGAAGTCAAATGTGGATTCCGGAGTTTTTTTTTCTCATCCATTTTCATTGAGTCCATTCCAAAAGGGTGCATTACCATCTTGGAGACGATAGGGGGCGCTTTTTTCACATCTGAGCTCCTGGTGGAGCTGGTTTCCCAACGGTAGACTCGGTTGATGAAATATGAATTCAAATCGCTAATAAAAAAAATCACGCTAATTGTGATGGGCATTCAGGGGGCGGGCTGCTAACACGTGTTATGTCGTGGTGGGCATTCAAAGTGTTAAACGCCATCAACAGGGTCCAAGGGTATACCATAATAAACAACAATTTCTCATTAAGTATTTGACAACATATATCTTCTTGTACTAGTTAATTATATATATATATATATATACTAAAAAAAAGATAAAATTATGTACAGAGCTTTGAAAATGTCTCATTCACTGATCTCCAGAGTCATGGGAACACGCTTGAGAGTAGCATAAGAATCTCATAGGATATGCATCCAAATGCAATGAGGTCTTTTCCAAGGGGGATATGCATTTATTACATGATGTATGTGACATCACTTAAATTGGTATAGTGCATCAAGTTTGACCCGAGAGCTCTTATTTTGAAAATAATCCAACCGGATGTTAAACAACCGTGATGCTGCTTGTTTGGCGACCATGGTAGTGGTACAATCTGCACACCCTGGACTAGGAAGAGTCGGACTCGTATAACGACTTGCTTACAGTTGCCTAACAACCACTACCCAACATTAGGCCCAGAGTCACCCCAGCAACAATGAAACCATGCGGGTGGTGACGCTGCAGACAGAGCAAACGTTAACACTACACTGTTGTGTAAACGGGCCTTTCAGAGGCAGTAACGTTAGCAGAGTCCGTCAGTCGAGGCTCTGCAGATTGATTGAAAATTGTATTAACAGATTGCAGAATGGGTACAGTACAGCTCAATACACACAATTGTTAAGGGGATGCAGACCAGAGAAAGACTTTCGTCTTGTTTACATCAGGGTCCCCCATTTTCAATTCATCAGACGAAAGTAGTGATGCACCGATGTGAAAATTGTGGCCGATACCGATAACCGATATTAATATTGCTGTTCTGGCCGATACCGATATTTACCGATGTCGATATCTCTGTATAGAAAACACTTTTTTATGATAATCAAATAAAGAGCTATTTTCCAAAACGCATAATTTTTTTACTTTTGTAACTTATTTTCAGAAATGACTGATATTTTGAAACTATTTAAGGCCAAAACATGTATATAAAAAAAAAAAAAAAAAAAAAAAAAATTTAATATCGGATATCGGCCCTATCTTGATATCGGACCGATACCGATGTGTAAAAAAACGGCCATATCGGCCGATATTATATCGGCGGCCGATATATCGTGCATCACTAGACGAAAGTACACCCAGTGTTTCTGTGCTGTGAGGCGGGGTTCGTCCATTGACTGTACACAATAACGTTATCGTGTCGAATGGCTGAACGTTAGCTAGCTCCATAGCTAGCACGCTAGCTAGCTGATGGCAACAGACTGCTTCGTTATCGAAACATTAAGCTAGCGGTAGCTTCAACATTAAGCTAGCGGCAGCTTCAACATTAAGCTAGTGGCAGCTTCAACATTAAGCTAGCAGTAGCTTCAACATTAAGCTAGCGGCAGCTTCAACATTAAGCTAACAGAGGCTCCAACATTAAGCTAGCGGCAGCTTCAACATTAAAGGAAAACTCCAACATTTTGGGAAATTAGCTTATTTAACATCTTCCCTGGAGTTAGACAAGAAGATACATACCTTTTTTGTATCCGTGCGTGCATTTAGCTTTGGGAACAGTCGCTCCGTTAGCGTAGCTTAGCTTCATTACTGGAAGTGGGGGGGGGGGGGGGGCAGAGCCTGACAGGGTCTTACAGGGTCTTACAGTCACCAAATACAACTCCAAAACGTTCCTGTAAACATGTTGTGACCCGTGTATTCACCACGTGGAGAAATAAAAAATAATTGAATTAGACAATTACGTTTTATAAGCAAATATACTCTGAACTATTTTTTGCCTAACCACTCGAGTCTCTGGGCGCAGTCAGTGGTTTCAACGTGAAGCCCCGTTTGTTGATATTCTCATTCCTTCAAAGGATCCGAACCGATTAGGGCTGACATTCGAAGCTTTTTTTGGCAATCGAAGCTTCGGGGCCGAGCTTCGATTTTAATTCGAAGCTTCGAAAAAAATTTTTAAAAAAAAAATTATATTTTTTTTAATGTTTTTATTTTATTTTTTATTATCTTATGTTGTGGGACTTGTACAGCACTTTCGTAAACTGTTGTTTTTAAATGTGCTCTATAAATAAAGTGGGTTGGATTAATTAATTAAGTAGCCCCTTTCGTGACTGACGCATCCAACAAGGTTTCACTCGGCTGTGTGATTTAATTCAAGGTGGATCGCTGTTGTCGTTTGAACAACTTCAGATTTCATGGGAACTACCAATCCTAGAGCCATATGAAATCCGCGTTCACGGAATCGCGGACGGAATCGCGGAATTGACCAATAAAAATGGAATCAACTGCAAAACGTGGAATATTGCAGAATTTGGCCTAATCTGGACTGAAATTCCGTTTTTGGGTGGAACGCTTGGTGCACACGCGACCGGGGAGGCGGACGCTAGAGCGGGTTACACACAACACAGGCAGTCTCCCAAGCGTCTCGCTGCTTCGGTGTTTACATCGTCAAGAAGCTAATAAATTCCCCAATAAGCCCTCAATTCAGAGCAGAGCAGTATCCTAATGACTTTTATGCCTCCGGCGATAAGGTGTTTTGCTAATTCTGTCAACGTTCCGTTATGTAACGTTAGGACATGATCGCTTCTTGCTAAATCTAGTGCACCCATCCATTTGTTTAATGCAAACGAGTCATTATACACTGCCCTTTATAATCGAAATAAACTTAAATAGCTATGAAACGTTTTACAGTACATAGGACTATAGATGGAAATGATAGCTTCTTGCTAGATCTGGTTGATTGATTGAAAACTTTATTAACAGATTGCAGAATGGGTACAATACAGTACAGCTCAATACACACAATTGTTAAGGGGATGCAGACCAGAGAGAGACTTTCGTCTTGTTTACATCAGGGTCCCCCATTTTCAATTCATTTGTTTAATGCAAACGATTGTCATTATACACTGTCCTTTATAAACGAAATAAACTAAACTAAAGGTGCCTAAATTATGCATTACTATATTTCATCACAATAAAATAGATATAGCTATAGCTACTGACATTGTGATAATGTCAGTAGTAGCTAGCTGTATCTATTGTTTACACTTGAAATGTGTATTTTTATTTTGTCACAATATTATTTGAAAAGTATTGTGTAAAATGTAACTGTATTTCTGAGTTGCAGCACTTAAAAACATTAAATGGACTGTTATATCATATTCAATTGTAGACATTTATTCATTCCCACTTATTAGACACTATTTCTGGTGGTAAAATGAGCATAAAAAGCAAAATACAGAATTCTGAAATATTAAAACGGAAAAAACGGAATTTGGGAAAAAATTAAATGGAATTTGGAAAATAATAAAACGGATTTCATATGGCTCTAACCAATCCCCCAAATCAAGAATGTTTAAGATGAATGAAGTAAGATTTTGATTATTTGAAATATGGCCTGTGTAGACTAAACTATGCACAGAATTATGTCAGTCTACAAGGTCCGGATTCTACATGGTCCGGCAATGTAGACCTTGTAGACTCCACTACAGACGAATTATCAGTGAATGTTCATGCATTTTTAAGAAGGGCAACTTCCACAAAAAAACAAAGAACTCACCAAAACATCTCAGTAGCACCTTATCTAAATGTTATATTTCACGTTGGTAAACAAGCCAACGAGATGGATTCTCCGGCGCTGCAGCTGGGCCCTATTCAGCATGCCCTCATGCGAGAGCAGAGACAGAGCAGAAGAAGAGCGTGTCGCGGATGTCACGTTGGTAAACAAGCCAACGAGATGACGCGCTGTGAGAGACGGGGTTGCCAAACACTGCGACTGTCGTTTTTTTTTTTACATGACTATAAGGTACCCGTCACACGGCGGGAAGACCTCTCAGTGGCACATGCCAAATGTAAAAACTGCCCGCAAATGGCAGGTGGCGGGGTCCAATTTCGCTCCCTGCTGGTATTGATAATATAATACTAACTAGTGCACGCTCGGAGCTAACCGGAGCTAACACAAAACGTTTATTTTGTACATTATCTAACGTTAACACGAACCTAAACTAACTTTAGGTTAGTTGTAACGTTAGTTTAGGTTCGTGTTAACGTTAGATAATGTACAAAATAAACGTTTTCCGCTGCTATAAACGTCGCACTTTTATTTTGAAAACCCCAGAAAGGAAGTCATTATATTTGCTTTACCATCCCGTTCTGTGTTAGCTCCGAGCGTGCACTAGTTAGTATTATATTATCAATACCAGCCATTGGATTACCGTTTTCTAAATTGGGGAGGCTTTTAATCGTCAAGGTAAGAGGATTTTAAGTCATGGTATCCATAAACTTCAATCGGTTCGGATCCTTTGAAGGAATGAGAATATCAACAAACAGGGCTTCACGTTGAAACCACTGACTGCGCCCAGAGACTCGAGTGGTTAGGCAAAAAATAGTTCAGAGTATATTTGCTTATAAAACGTAATTGTCTAATTCAATTATTTTTTATTTCTCCACGTGGTGAATACACAGGTCACATCATGTTTACAGGAACGTTTGAGTTGTATTTGGTGACTGTAAGACCCTGTAGGGAACGTCAGGCTCCGCCCCCCCCCCCCCACTTCCAGTGATGAAGCTAAGCTACGCTAACAGAGCGACTGTTCCCAAAGCTAAATGCACGCACAGAGACAAAAGGTATGTATCTTCTTGTCTAACTCCAGGGAAGATGTTAAATAAGCAAATTTCCCAAAATGTTGGAGTTTTCCTTTAAGCCAGCAGCAACTTCAACATTAAGCCAGCGGTAGCTTCAACATTAAGCTAGCGGCAGCTTCAACATTAAGCTAGCGGCAGCTTCAACATTAAACTAACAGTAGCTTCAACATTAAGCTAGCAGTAGCTTCAACATTAAGCTAACAGTAGCTCCAACATTAAGCTAGCAGTAGCTTCAACATTAAGCTAGCGGTAGCTCCAACATTAAGCTAGCGGTAGCTTCAACATTAAGCTAACAGAGACTCCAACATTAAGCTAGCAGTAGCTCCAACATTAAGCTAGCAGTAGCTCCAGCATTAAGCTAACAGTAGCCCCAACATTAAGCTAACAGTAGCTCCAACATTAAGCTAGCAGTAGCTCCAACATTAAACTAACAGAGGCTCCAACATTAAGCTAACAGAGGCTCCAACATTAAGCTAGCAGTAGCTCCAACATTAAGCTAACAGAGGCTCCAACATTAAGCTAGCAGAGGCTCCAACATTAAGCTAGCAGTAGCTCCAACATTAAGCTAACAGAGGCTCCAACATTAAGCTAACAGAGGCTCCAACATTAAGCTAGCAGAGGCTCCAACATTAAGCTAACAGAGGCTCCAACATTAAGCTAACAGAGGCTCCAACATTAAGCTAGCAGAGGCTCCAACATTAAGCTAGCAGTAGCTCCAACATTAAGCTAGCAGTAGCTCTAACATTAAGCTAACAGAGGCTCCAACATTAAGCTAGCAGTAGCTCCAACATTAAGCTAACAGAGGCTCCAACATTAAGCTAACAGTAGCTCCAACATTAAGCTAGCAGTAGCTCCAACATTAAGCTAGCAGAGGCTCCAACATTAAGCTAGCAGTAGCTCCAACATTAAGCTAACAGAGGCTCCAACATTAAGCTAGCAGAGGCTCCAACATTAAGCTAACAGAGGCTCCAACATTAAGCTAGCAGTAGCTCCAACATTAAGCTAACAGAGGCTCCAACATTAAGCTAGCAGTAGCTCCAACATTAAGCTAGCGGCAGCTTCGCACGACTGATTGATTGAAAACGTTATTAACAGATTGCAGAATGGGTAAAGTACAGTACAGAATACAGTACTCACGCAGTTTCTTCCACATGGCATGGTGACAGGCGACAAATCCTTTCCGAATAGCCGAGCAGACCTCCTCGTCGCACTTGGACCAGAAGCCTCGCTGCTTCTTGATAAACTCCCACAGATAGTCCCGCGCGAACTGCGCCGCCTCCCGGCCTCCGTGGCCGTCGAACACGGCGAAGAAAGCCACCGAGCGCCGGGGCTGCTGGTTGTTGTTGTCGGTCTCGGCCTCGGTGCCACCGGCAGGGCTGCTCCGCCCGGTCAATGGTGGCGTTTCTGTTTGTGTTACACTCTGGTCGTCGTTTTGAATGAACTGCGTGGAGGTCGCAGCTGCTGTCGCGGACGCGGGCACGGACACGGGGTATGTCAGTCCATCTGTGGTGGTACTACAGTCTGAAGGCGCGCTTCTTCCAGCCGCCGCAGAGGGGATGGTTGAGTTATTCTCCTCCGTCCTCTGCTCCTCTTCGCCGGACTCGGGCTCCACCACGACCTCGGTGACATCCTCCATGTATTTCCTGCCTCCTTGGTCGGTAAATACACTCACTCGCATTAACAACGCGTTTTCCATGACTAAGGAATGTGCGGTATTACTGCCAAATGTCGGTATCTAATAGCATACAAAACACAACACGGCAGCAAGTATATTAATAAAGTAGAGTTTAGTGCAGCGTAGTGCCCAGTCTTTGTTTATTTTCAAGCCGTGTAGGGGCATCACGCTCAAACGCACTTACGTCAGAGCAGAGCCGTAACTTCTTCTTCTAAAGTATTCCAGCAGTCTGGACGCCAATACGCATTACTGCCCCCCAGTGGTCAATAGAAAAGCCAGAGAAAGACGTTTGTCTTGTTTACATCAGGGTCCCCCATTTTCAATTCATTGTTATTGATTGTTATTTCCTGTTGAGCTCTTTTGGGAAAATGTTACCTCTCAGCTCTCAGATATTTTCTCTCTGACCATACCTGTTTCTCCTTCTGTGCTGTGAAAAGACTGATTCTGGCTGGCCTCACAGCCGCCAAGAAATTGATCGCCTCACGTTGGATACACCCAGACAGGCTCTGCCTGAAGGTATGGATTCATATAGGGGTGAGTGGATCCTCAGTGGCTCACCTTCAGATGGTGCAGAACGCCGCTGCTCGTCTTTTAACTGGCACTCGTAAATATGACCACATCTCACCGATTTTATCTTCACTCCACTGGCTCCCAGTGCACTTTAGGATTCATTTTAAAATTATTTTATTTGCTTTTAAAGCTCTTCATGACCTTGCTCCACCCTACCTCTCTGAGCTGTTGCAGGTCTATACACCTTCTCGCTCTCTC
The DNA here is from genome assembly GCF_963971535.1 of Notolepis coatsorum. Lineage (NCBI taxonomy): Eukaryota > Metazoa > Chordata > Actinopteri > Aulopiformes > Paralepididae > Notolepis > Notolepis coatsorum. The sequence goes on from NC_140165.1 coordinate 244,239,592, forward strand.
AGGTCAGCTGACCAGCTGCTCCTAGTAGTGCCTACAACTAGGCGTAAGCTCAGGGGGGACCGTGCTTTCTCCGTTGTCGCCCCCAAAATGTGGAATGAGCTGCCACTGCAGATTAGGCAGGCCTCCTTAAGACCCACCTTTTCTCTCTGGCTTTCGACACCATGTAGCTTGTTGATTTTATGATCTTATTGTCTTACTGTGTTGTTGTTGTATCGTTTTGTTACTGTGTCCTTTGCTTTTAAATATTTCTTTTAAGTACTCTGATCTATTTAAATTTTTATTGCTGCCTATATTTACCTAATGTTTTTTTCTCTGTTTTGGTACTCTTGTTTTTTTTAATCTATTTTTAGTGCTGCTAATAGTTTTTAATATGCTCCCTCTGCACAGCACTTTGTGCCCCTGTGGCTGTTAAAGCGCTTTATAAATAAAGTTGGATTGGATTGGATTGGATTCTCACTTATCTGGATATGATCTACTTGGAGATATCTACGGCACGTGTTGTGGGGGTCAATAAGACTAGTATTGCTATCTGGATGGCTACTGTGGTGAAGCTAAAAGAGCGTATATAGCTGTTTGCTGAATACTGTATTGGGTATGTAACTTGTTAGGGTCCTGGGATGGGTGGGGGGGGGGAGCGAGCGAGTGTCAAGTGCCCACATACTGTATATAATTTGTTATTGTCCTGTGATGTCTTGTTTATTAGTATTGTTACTGTTTTGTGTTGTATTGTCTTGTGTAAAAAAAAAAGAATAAAAAACATTTGATCACAAAAAAACATTGTTATTTCAAAAGCTTGATGGTTCTTGCCCCGACAAAACAAAGATTTAAAATCAAAAGAAGAAAACACCATATCAATTAATACTTTAAACAGTTGTTCTCTCTCTACTTTGTATGTTTCACAACTCTCAAATAAAGGCAATCTCAACATAACAAACAGAACCAAACAAGGAATTAAATAAGGCTAAGTAGCTGAATGGGAGTTGGCTACCCAGGATGGGCTAGGTCGGAGAAGGGGGGGGGGGGGCAATTAAGGGGTACAAGGGCCTTGGGCTTGGTGGAAGGCTTTAAGGCCTACTAAGGGGCACAGCAAACAGAACCTCACTCTCCAGGTCTATAAATCACAGGTGGAACCTCACTCCCCAGGTCTATAAATCACAGGTGGAACCTCACTCCCTCTAGGTCTTTAAATCACAGGTGGAACCTCACTCCCCAGGTCTATAAATCACAGGTGGAACCTCACTCCCCAGGTCTATAAATCACAGGTGGAACCTCACTCCCCAGGTCTATAAATCACAGGTGGAACCTCACTCCCCGGGTCTATACGATGATATAAATCTGGGTTTAATGCATTTTCTCCTGGCTTCAGAATTGGAGTCACCACTGACTGCTTCCACTCTGCTGGTAGACTACCTGTCTCTCACACCATATTGAATAAAGCTCATATCCCATCCAACACAATATCATATAAATGTTTGAACAGCTCGTAACACAATCCATCTTTACCTGGAGGAGTATTAGCCCCGGCCTGAGCTGCGTCTTTCAGTTCTTTGCATGAAAAGAACACATTTATCAGATCACAACTGTCTTCACTATATAAAATGTTTGCATCTCACGTTGTATATTATTTTTATTAGACATAAAACATGTCGCTTATTCTTATTCTTATTATTATATCATGTGCGCAGGTTGGTGGTGGTGCTCCACTTATGAAAATAGGTGTGGTTATGATACAAGCTAACCACCACAGAATGAACCACATCATCAAAACGTCCCGCCCTAGGGCTGTCAGGTGGCGTAGCGGAGATTGCGTTCGTCACCAACGCTGGAGACGCTGGGTTCGCATGTTCGAATCCAGCTCCTGGCGTTGTCACCAGCTTGGCTGGCCGTTCACACTAATACAATTGGCAGTATTAGGGGGTGGGGAAAGCTGGCGGGTGGGTCCTGGGCGTTGTGGACAGCGACCCCTACAGTTCGGTCGGGGCGCCTGCTCAGCGATGGTAGGATCTGGAGAGAGGTAGTGCAGCCTCCCACACGTTACACTCTCCCAGTGAGAATCTGCGCGGCCAGGCTGTCTGCCGGCTGGCTGCACATGCGTCGGAGCCTAGGAAAGCATGTGACAGTCTCCGGCATCTCGGACCAACAGTAGGGGAAAGTGCGCAACAACCAGGAAGGGGGTTGGGAATTGGCATAACGACTGGGATGGGATGGGAGAAAAATCGGAAAAAGGAGGGGGAAAAAGATAATAATAAAAAAAAAAAAGTCCCGCCCTATCCCGCTATGCCGGGATGTCCCTTACATACAGAAGCCGGGATGAAACCAACCCGGCAATTTCACTAGACCCGAAGACGGCAAAATGCTGCATCAGATTTGACCCCCCATTCCACCTTTGTTCCTTTCACATAGGACGGCATGCCGGCATAATGGGGTACGATTCCCGGCTTTAACAGGCAGTGTGAAAGGGGCTCATGATTAAGCTTCCATTGTTCTTTCCGTAACACATCACCTCTCCTCCTCAAGCCTTCTGCTCCCAGTGAGGTGGTGTTATGAACAGCTTGAAACACTTTGACACACATACCTGCTTTCTCTCTATTGCTTACAGCCTCACATACTCCATCAGTCAAGCATTCTAGACCTAACATGTTTATCTGACGTTCTATTTTTCTCTTTTTTATACACAAACACAATTTTTTGCTAAGATAAGATAAGATATTCCTTTATTATTATTGATCCCCTTGGGGAAATGTAATAAGTCTTTATTTGTCATGCAGATTAATAACACACACACACATGCAAGATGGGCAGCATACAGAAACACACACACACATGCATTGAGTCACAGATGAAATGTCTCTCTGCACTTGACCCATCCCGTCGTAGTCAAATAGTGCAAACAAAGGTAGCGATGAGGGTCTGTATGCCCTATCGGTTATATTATATTGTACATTACAATAAATATAGGGAATAGAACATTTTAATCTGAATATATTCTATGAGTAGGAGTAAAAGTAAACTGTATACACAAGATGCAGTACACACAAGATACCCTAACTTGTGTATAGTCTTACCCTAAGACTTACCCTAAGACTATTGGAATAAGCCCCCATGTGGATTATAGATACTGTTGGAGTACCGTGGATATATACCTGGACTTTGCTTCATGGCCAGGCAGCAGGCATGAGCTATGAGAACTATGTGCTGCTTGATGCCTTCCCATAGCTGTGCCCAGAACATTTGGACATTATTGATTGATTGATTGATTGATTGATTGATTGATTGATTGATTTATTGGTTGATTGATTGATTGATTGATTGATTGATTGATTGATTGATTGAACATTTTATTAACAGATTGCAGAATGCGTACAATACAGTACGGCTCAATACACACAATTGTTAAGGGGATGCAGACCAGAGAAAGACTTTCGTCTTGTTTACATCAGGGTCCCCCCTATTAACTGATGGACGAGTGTTGGGAGAGGACCTGGGGATTGGCTGATAACCACCCCTGGGTGCCTCCCCCCAGCTCTCTGCTAGACTTCCCATAGGTACGTGATGAGATCATGGAGACATACCTGGTTGTTATAGTGGAAGCCCACAGCCAATATGGCCGACCTGTCCTGGTGGAAGGCTCCAAACGTGAATGTGCATACTCCTTTCTGCGACGTTGGCTTGAGTTGCATCCTCCAACTTCGTCCTCTACACAGCCATCTATTCCTCCACTGCGGGCGGAGAGGCTACTGATCTGGGCTCCTCAACGCACCATCTACCCCCTCAACCCCCTCCTCAAAGCACCATCTACCCCCAGTTTAGTGCCTTTTGTTACCTCGCTGTATATAGTTGCTGCTACTGATAGCATTCAGTGTTGACCCAACAGAATCACCCAGACTGGGACGGAACCAAAATAGTTTGTCACTAGTTTGTCTCTTATTGTCATGGTTCTACCATGTCAGTGCTCCTGCCTCTCTCTGTTCTCCTCCCGACTCTACCGCTCTCATTATCGCTAACTTGTTTCAGGTGGTGTGTCACGGGGCAGCTGATCTACTGTCTGAAGGCAGAGTGCATCAGGGTATATAAACCCACCCCAGACGTAGAGAAGCTGTCAGATCGTAAACTCTCGTACCATGTTAGTCACGTTACTATGTTCTTGTCCTCTACTCTGTTGCTTAAGTTGTTCGCCTTGTCGTCATCGACCTTGTCCTAATCTCTATTCTCATCCTCTCTCCTACCCTGTACGGTTAAGACCTGGAGTCACTGACCTGCTGGTGAAGATCTGGAGACACTGGCCTTGCTCACAACCTTATCCCAGTGTTTCCCAAAACTTAAATTAAAAAAATTATAAAAAATTAAAAAGAAAAATAATAATAATTTATAAAAAAGCTGTAGATGTGTTGATTCAGTTAGATTTCATTGTGCCATAGATGAAATATTATACCCCTTCTAGCATGATGTCAGGTCAGTCGAATTTTTTAATAAGTCAGTACAAATTAATCAGAATGTTGCTCAATGTTGTGGGTTAAGGTTGAGGGATGGAGGGAGGGGGTAAGAAATGGAGAGTTGAAGGGCGGCTACGTGGCGTAGTGGGCAAGGCGCTCGCCACGAAATCTGGAGACGCTGGGCTCGCCTGTTCGAGCCCAGCGCTCCACATTTGCTTTCAGTTTAGCTGGTCGTCCGTACTAATACACATTGGCCGTATTAGGGGGTGGGAAACTGATGGGTGGGGATTGGGCGTTGTGGACAGCGACTCCTACAGGTCGGTTGGTGCGCCTGCGCAGTAGAATCAGGAAGTGTCGGGGGCAGCGTGAGCCTCCCACGCGTTACTCCTCGCCACTGAGAGATCGAGCTGCGCAGGTGAAAAGATGCGACTGCTGTTACCTCAAGTACCGGAGGGGACTTGTGCTATGTATGACTTAGTCCACATTGCAGCCGGCTTGTGGGAGGCAAGAAACAGCGTTCGTGACAGGGGAGGGTTGAATTGGATGATACGAAATTGGGATGGGAGAAAATATAGAAAATGGGAGAAAAAGCGGATAAAAAAAAAGGAAATGGAGAGTTGAAAAAGGGGTGAGAAATAGAAAGGATAGTAGAACATGTTTGTTCATTTAAAAGAGTTACAACATTTTATGTAGCTTGAAAGCTCACGGTGTTCCATTAAAGATACCAATTGTACACCACAGATACCACACATTTTTCTATGAAAGAGAGACATCGAGAGGTTTTGTTTCAGATTTTTATCATCAATTACTAACGGCCTCGTATGAAACCCTCCATCTAGACTCTGTCTGGAGGAGGGATATACCAGACCTGGAGACAGACTTTGACTGGCAAGAGGCCTGGGTAAATGTACGACTTGCATCAAGGAACCCGGACCATCAACAAATCAATCTTAACTACATTCACAGGACATACTTAACTCCTATAAGACTGAACAAAATGGGTCTTAAACAAGACTCCAAATGCTCCCTATGTACAAATGGGGACGAAGGGACATTTATGCACATGTACTGGGACTGCCCACCAGTTAAGATATTTTGGAAAGAAGTGACCCAGCAATTATCAAATCTCTTGGATCTGGATATACCTGTACACCCCTCTGTATTACTGCTGAATGATGTCTTTGAACATGCAGTACCTCCACAGCTAAAGAGATTGGTTTTATCCGGTATCACAGTGGCTAAAAAGCTGATAGCATCACGATGGTTTCAACCGGAAAAAATGTGCCGGAAGGTCTGGACTCTTACATATCTCGATGTGATTTATCAAGAAATATCTACAGCAAGAATTTTGGGTCTCAATGAATCCAAAATGACTATGTGGTTAGAAGTGGTGGAGAGAATAAAAGCTAGCATATAATGGTAGTGTCTGGTTAGGAACAAGTTATAATGGTTGGATTATCCAATGGGGGGTCCGGGAGGGGGGGGTACGAGCTAGAGCATATGTGTGTAGGTTTTTAGATAACAGGTATTAGGGGTATATCCTGTATAAGACATTTGACTAAATGGTAATTTCATTGGATATGCACTGTAATTAATGCTTGTATATCTTATCGTGTGTTGTCATGTTTGTTTATATGTTTGTTTAAAAAATAATAAAAAAAAAAAAACAAAAAAAACATTTTATGTAGATATATTACGATGTGGTGAGCAACTTAACATTACACTCTGATTATTGCTGTGATGTACTTTTATAATTAAATAAATACATTTCATATACATTTGAAATTCATGGTTTGTTGTGTTCTTTATCAGTAGTTTATAAATGTATGTTATGGCAATACTTTTTTTTTTATCTACTTTTTTCTCCCCCTTTTTTCTGTATTTTTCTCCCATCCCAATTTAGTCGTTATGCCAATTCCCTTCCCTCCCTTCCTGGTCATTGCCCGCAAGAAGGGTCAAAGTATGGGAGACCGCAACAATATGTATCGGTGTGGTGCTAGTCAGCTCTGGTATGGAGGGTATTGTTGTGGAGAAATTAAAGACGCCACTGTCATGTTAAGAGTCATCTCCAGAGAATGTTTTGTAAAAGGAATGTTGGTAACCAAAGAGACAGCATTCTTTTTTCCAGTGTAAGCGCAGTTAACAGACAGTTTGAAGTTGCTGAAATGACAAAGGGTGAGAGACGTAATTACATTTCTCAATATTATCATTTTATTCCCCTGTCTTATCCTTGTTATTATTTAACTTTTGAATTTCATTTTTATTTCTACACCCCACTATCCGCTGGGTGCATACTATGACCTTTATCATGTTTTGTAACAGATTACAGAAATTCAAGAAGCCTATTGGAACGTTAGATTTGATTACAGTAATATATCTGCATTATTTGATCCCACTTTATGCTTTTCTCTTGCTGCTTGTTTTACACAGATTTTATGTCTTATTTTTTACTGATGTAAAGCACTTTGAACTGCATTCCCCTGTATGAAAGGTGCTATACAAATAAAGTTTATTATTTTTTTTATCCACTTGTTCTCCTATTTCTTTTCTATTTTTCTCCCATCCCAATTCCACTGTGCCAATTATTCCCTCCCCTGTCTTGAACGTTGCTCGCATATGCCCCCCACTGGCCGGTTGTAGGGAGGATAGAAGCCTTGCATCACGTGTCACCTCCGGTACACGAGGAGGCAGCCTGTCACATCTTTCCACCTGCCAGCGCGGACTCTCATTGGCGAGGTGTAACGTGTGGGAGGCTCACACTACCCCCGCCATTTCCTGTCTCTGCTGTGCAGGCATCCCCAACCGACCTGTAGGAGTCGCTGTCTACAACGTCCAGATTACCACCCATTGACTTCCACCCGCTAACTCTGCCAATTGAGTTAGTATGACGGCTGGCCCAAGCCGGAGGCAACGCCGACAGCCGGAGTCGAACCCGGTGTCTCTTGCGTTGGTGACTAGCGCAATGTCCGCTGCGCCACCCAGCCGCCCCACTACAAATAAAGTTTATTATTATTATTATTACTTTTTGCTACACAGAGCTTTTTCATGAACGCGCCACACGCGCTTCCGCTGGTGTATCAGTTGGTCCAACGGTGCCGTGTCGGTCCAGCTCTGTGTCGGTCCAGCTCTATGTCAGTCCAGCTCTGCACCCCAGGCAGCGCTGCCATCGCCTTGTCATTATTTCTTTCTTTATGTTCCCTCGCCCCGTCCTTAGCTGTCTCCCCACGTTCATTTTCTTTCCCTACCCCTTGCCCCATTATCCATGTTTACTTAGCACAATTTTATTTTGTTGATCTAGTTCCTTGTGTGTTTCCCCTTATCGCCTTGTCTGCTTGCTCGACACGCGGTGGTTCACTAGTGTCGCGGGGATAGGTTTTGTGGTCGTAGCAGCGGTACCGGGCGCCCCTGTTAATATCAGGCGCTGGGGGTTTGTGCATGCCGTTGTGTAATCATCAGCGTTTGATTGAGTGCATGCTTAGCCCCGTGGCGAACTATAGTATACACAGCATGAGTAAGTACCAACCAAACTCCTTAGTGTGTGACTATCGGGTGTCTGTGTGTGCGGCCAGATTTATTTTGTTTAGTTTGTTTTGTTTACATTTATTTATGATTTAGTATCAGTTAGATTTCCCCGTTTTCTTTTATTTCCTTATTGTCATTTTAGCCTGAAAGTTAGGAGATTTCCTACCAATCCCCAATCCATATTGTGTTTTTTCCACTTGTGATAAAAAGATTGACCTCTGTTACACCTTCATCTGTTTTGTTGTTGTGTTACTTGTGTTACTTGTGTTACTTGTGTTGTTGTGTTATTGTGTTATTATGTTGCTGTGTTACTTCTGTGTTACTGTGTTGCTGTGTTACTGCTGTGTTACTGTGTTGCTGTGTTACTGCTGTGTTACTGTGTTGCTGTGTTGCTGTGTTACTGTGCTGCTGTGCTGCTGTGTTACTGTGTTACTGTGTTACTGTTGTGTTGCTGTGTTACTGTGTTGCTGTTAGGGATGCACCGATATGAAAATGTTATGGTTTGTAACCGACCTCAAACGCAACGGCACAGACAGGTAGTTCAGAGTTAGCCAAATACCAGGGCGTATTTATTTACAGAGTAAAAAAAAGGGTAAAGTACTATTATCAAACAAACAGGGAGACTGCCTTCGGCAGAGTCATCTGCGGCTCTGCAGAATCCTCCTGGTGATAGCGGTGGGGAATTGGCATGTGACGTTGTAGCGGCTCTGCAGATACTCCCAGCTTTAACTCAAGGTGGAAAACGGAGAAAGAGAGATGTATCAGAAACAGTCCAACGAAACACAGAGGCAGTGTGGTTCCCTCCTCCCTTAGCTGTGTCCAGAACCAATTGACAGTGACAGTCTTCAGTGTTCCCCACAACACACAACTTAGCTGAGTCCGTGCAAACAAAACGAATTCTTCAGTGTCTCTTCTAAAAAACATCAGAATAATCCAGAGGGGTTTGGTTCCACTCACCCAAGCGCAACGCGTAAAGCGGGTAAAACGAGGCGCAGCTCCAAACGGGGAACAAGGTTCTCAACAGCGGTTCTCCACAGAAAGGTCCTGGAGAGAAAGTAGACCAGGAACAGCAACGGGGAAAAAGCAGGCAAATGCAGTTGTATTCCAGAACGACCCGACAACGATAGAAGGAAGGTCCAGGTATATAAAGCCCTCTGGGGCGCTAATCACAAACTATGACAGCTGCGTGATGAAAGTGGCAATCGCTCAAAAAGCGTGTGGCGGGGAATGCACCAATCAGCACCGTACCTCAGGAGAGTGTGTGGCGGGGAACGAACCAAACCTCACAGAAAATTTGCCACCGATACCGATACCGATTGTTCAAATAACACAATCGGCCGATACCGATACCGATATTTGTGGCAAAAAAAAAAAAGTTATATTTATTTTTTAATTTATTTTTTTTGTAATTCTTTATTTTTTTGTAATATTTTTTAAATTTTTTTATGAAACTACTGTATATTTGTGTTACAAATTGTGCTCACCGATATGAACATAGGCCTCTTTACTTACTTAAAAAAAGGAAACATCAAGAAATAGCACTATCTCTCTCCCAGTATGGTCTGCCGGGCTGCAGCTAGATACTAGTTCTCCCAGTATGGTCTACCGGGCTGCAGCTGGATACTATTGTCTCAACCAGAGCTCTCAACCAATGAAATTTTGATTGACAGTCGATTCTGCCAATTACGTCACACACCGCTTGCACCCGCCTCTGCTGTTACCACCAATCGGCAAGCGCGTATACATTTTTTACTTCCGCTTTTGTCCGCCATTGATTTTGACAGGTGCTCTACAACAACAACGTTACATCCCCGTGGCCGACGTTTAGCTTTTTTTTTAGCTCCGCAGGATGACTAAACAAGCCATAATGATTTTACTGCAACGAATGTTATAATAAAACAAAGCCTTTCTATACATGTGTCTGATTGAAAACTTTATTAACAGATTGCAGAATGGGTACAACTCAGTACGGGCTCTGAGCAACGGAAGGAACTGAGCTATGAATTGAGTGCTATGCTTGCTACGTGCTATGTTCGGGTAAATAATATGCTGATGTTATTGAACGTGTAACACTAACTATATAACGTTAATGCCACAAAACTGATGCATTTGTTAATCATAAGTAGTAACTTTGATGCAGTAGCTTGTGTGTGTGTGGGCCGGGGGCGGCGTTGTGCAGGTCGCGACGCGACTGAACTTTTGTTTGCCATTTGACGCGACACAAATTGACGGATTTCTTTTTTTTTTTTTTTATTATTATTGCAAAACTAAAATTAATTAAAAGTCAGTACTCAACACATAATCATAATGAAACTAACAGACAAGGTGGCTAAAATGACATGCAAGTACAGAACAGAAAACAAAAAAAATGTCTAAATTGACGGATATTTATCGGCTACTGCCATCGGCACATTCGAGCTTATCGGCAGATAGGCCGATTGCAGTCAACAAGGCACTTATCGGCCGATACCGATACCCGACCGATACATCGGTGCACCCCTAGTTGCTGTCTTGCTGTGTTACTGTGTTACTGTTGTGTTACTGTGTTACTGTGTTACTGTGCTGCTGTGTTACTGTGTTACTGTTGTGTTACTGTGTTACTGTGTTGCTGTGTTGCTGTGTTACTGTGTTACTGTGTTACTGTGTTGCTGTGTTACTGTGTTACTGTGTTGCTGTGTTACTGTGTTGCTGTGTTACTGTTGTGTTGCTGTGTTACTGTATTACTATTGTGTTACTGTGTTACTGTGTTACTGTGTTACTGTGTTGCTGTGTTACTGTGTTGCTGTGTTGCTGTGTTACTGTTGTGTTGCTGTGTTACTGTGTTGCTGTGTTACTATTGTGTTACTGTGTTACTGTGTTACTGTGTTGCTGTGTTACTGTGTTGCTGTGTTACTGTGTTACTGTGTTGCTGTGTTACTGTGTTACTGTGTTACTGTTGTGTTGCTGTGTTACTGTGTTACTGTGTTGCTGTGTTACTGTTGTGTTGCTGTGTTGCTGTGTTACTGTGTTGCTGTGTTACTGTGTTACTGTTGTGTTGCTGTGTTGCTGTGTTACTGTGTTGCTGTGTTACTGTTTACTGTGTTACTGTGTTACTGTTGTGTTGCTGTGTTACTGTGTTACTGTGTTACTGTGTTACTGTGTTGCTGTGTTACTGTGTTACTGTGTTACTGTGTTACTGTGTTGTTGTGTTACTGTGTTACTGTGTTACTGTTGTGTTACTGTGTTACTGTGTTGCTGTGTTGCTGTGTTACTGTGTTACTGTGTTGTTGTGTTACTGTGTTACTGTGTTACTGTGCTGCTGTGTTACTGTGTTACTGTGTTACTGTTGTGTTGCTGTGTTACTGTGTTGCTGTGTTACTGTGTTACTGTTGTGTTGCTGTGTTACTGTGTTGCTGTGTTACTGTGTTGCTGTGTTACTGTGTTGCTGTGTTACTGTGTTACTGTGTTACTGTTGTGTTGCTGTGTTACTGTGTTACTGTGTTGCTGTGTTACTGTGTTACTGTTGTGTTGCTGTGTTACTGTGTTGCTGTGTTGCTGTGTTACTGTGTTGCTGTGTTACTGTGTTACTGTTGTGTTGCTGTGTTACTGTGTTACTGTGTTACTGTTGTGTTGCTGTGTTACTGTGTTGCTGTGTTGCTGTGTTACTGTGTTGCTGTGTTGCTGTGTTACTGTGTTGCTGTGTTACTGTGTTACTGTGTTGCTGTGTTACTGTGTTACTGTGTTACTGTGTTACTGTGTTGCTGTGTTGCTGTGTTGCTGTGTTACTGTGTTACTGTGTTGCTGTGTTACTGTGTTGCTGTGTTACTGTGTTACTGTTGTATTACTGTGTTGCTGTGTTACTGTGTTGCTGTGTTGCTGTGTTACTGTGTTACTGTGTTGCTGTGTTACTGTGTTACTGTGTTACTGTGTGTCATGTACAAAGGTCTAAGGACCACACAGAATAATGACTGGAGCTGGCTGCACATGAGCAAAAGCAGCCTCTCTCAGTAAATGCTTTCAAAACAATGTCCCAGGTAGGTAAAAAAGACACAACACAAGACGTTTTCCAAATAGTAAATTATGTATTTAAATGGAGGTAGGGATTTAAACCTCCTCCATGGTGCACAGGGGAAAAGGTAGGGGAGGACAAACAAGATATACATATAATACAAACAAACACTAACCACACAACCACCTGCCACGTGGTTGGCAATCTGGGAACAAAGAAAACCCCACTCTAACCATGTAGCTCACAGTGTAGGATGAATCTAAAATGGCCAACAATATACATACCCCACACAGGGTTTGGTCCACGCAGGCAGCACATAATCAATAGTCCATACACAGTGGCAATTGGTATAAACTAGCACAATGATAATCCCACACAATAGTGGCAAGCAGAGGCAACCTCACTCCACTTGGTCACTGGCAAATGACACAGTGAGGCACCCCGACGTGTGTGTCCTGTCAGCTACTTGTCCACCCGTCCCTCTCGAAGTGATTGCCCTCAGCTGTCACTCATTAGGCAATCAGCACTCTTCAGTGTAGGGACGGGCAGCACCTGACAGGAGGAGAAGAAGAGACAGCATCAGCTCTCATGTTCACACACACACACATACAAAACATAACATAACACTAATTATACTAATCTGATGTTCACATGGTCTTCCAAATACAGTAATAATGATAATGACCAACCCACGTACGTCACACTGTGTTACTGTGTTGCTGTGTTACTGTGTTGCTGTGTTGCTGTGTTACTGTGTTACTGTGTTACTGTGTTACTGTGTTGCTGTGTTACTGTGTTACTGTGTTACTGTGTTGCTGTGTTACTGTGTTGCTGTGTTACTGTGTTGCTGTGTTACTGTGTTGCTGTGTTACTGTGTTACTGTGTTACTGTGTTACTGTGTTGCTGTGTTGCTGTGTTACTGTGTTACTGTGTTGCTGTGTTACTGTGTTACTGTGTTACTGTGTTACTGTGTTGCTGTGTTACTGTGTTGCTGTGTTGCTGTGTTGCTGTGTTACTGTGTTACTGTTGTATTACTGTGTTGCTGTGTTACTGTGTTACTGTGTTACTGTGTTACTGTGTTACTGTGTTGCTGTGTTACTGTGTTGCTGTGTTGCTGTGTTACTGTGTTACTGTGTTGCTGTGTTACTGTGTTACTGTTGTATTACTGTGTTGCTGTGTTACTGTGTTGCTGTGTTGCTGTGTTACTGTGTTACTGTGTTGCTGTGTTACTGTGTTACTGTGTTACTGTGTGTCATGTACGAAGGTCTAAGGACCACACAGAATAATGACTGGAGCTGGCTGCACATGAGCAAAAGCAGCCTCTCTCAGTAAATGCTTTCAAAACAATGTCCCAGGTAGGTAAAAAAGACACAACACAAGACGTTTTCCAAATAGTAAATTATGTATTTAAATGGAGGTAGGGATTTAAACCTCCTCCATGGTGCACAGGGGAAAAGGTAGGGGAGGACAAACAAGATATACATATAATACAAACAAACACTAACCACACAACCACCTGCCACGTGGTTGGCAATCTGGGAACAAAGAAAACCCCACTCTAACCATGTAGCTCACAGTGTAGGATGAATCTAAAATGGCCAACAATATACATACCCCACACAGGGTTTGGTCCACGCAGGCAGCACATAATCAATAGTCCATACACAGTGGCAATTGGTATAAACTAGCACAATGATAATCCCACACAATAGTGGCAAGCAGAGGCAACCTCACTCCACTTGGTCACTGGCAAATGACACAGTGAGGCACCCCGACGTGTGTGTCCTGTCAGCTACTTGTCCACCCGTCCCTCTCGAAGTGATTGCCCTCAGCTGTCACTCATTAGGCAATCAGCACTCTTCAGTGTAGGGACGGGCAGCACCTGACAGGAAGAGAAGAAGAGACAGCATCAGCTCTCATGTTCACACACACACACATACAAAACATAACATAACACTAATTATACTAATCTGATGTTCACATGGTCTTCCAAATACAGTAATAATGATAATGACCAACCCACGTACGTCACACCTCCCCCCATAAGAGCGAACCCGCAGGGTTAGCAAAACATTATCACTTATCATTAACCAACATCAGATTAGCACTAACAGAACAAAAATAAATAGAAATCACCCTCCATACAGGCCACATGCCCCTATTTTGGGTCCACACGGTCAACCACCACATCACCCAATACCAGATGCATCAGCCGTCGGACGTGGCTGGCACATTCCTCATACCGAGGCCATGACGGTATACTGTAGTCAACCATACGCAAATTGCTCAATGGTGTTCGCACTCCCAACATCAACACCGTGCGTCCTGTAAGGCACATTAGAACACAACACAGCATGTGAAACAACAGTCCTGTCACATCTCAACTCCGACGAGACGCGGGCAGGACTTTTCATTAGCCTATTCACATGACACCAGCGTGTCCTCCTCCGCCGCCCGAGCGTATGCAACATATACTTAGTGGCAGACACCTTTCCTTTTACCACATAAGGTCCTGAGAACCGGGCAGTGAGCACCGTACTAGGTGTGGGCAGCACAATAAACACCTCATCCCCCGCCTCAAAATGCTGCGCCACCGCCAATTTGCAAAACTAATAATGACCTGATAATGACCAACCCACGTACGTCACACTGTGTTACTGTGTTGCTGTGTTACTGTGTTGCTGTGTTACTGTGTTGCTGTGTTACTGTGTTACTGTGTTGCTGTGTTGCTGTGTTACTGTGTTACTGTGTTACTGTGTTGCTGTGTTACTGTGTTACTGTGTTGCTGTGTTGCTGTGTTACTGTGTTACTGTGTTACTGTGTTACTGTGTTACTGTGTTGCTGTGTTGCTGTGTTACTGTGTTACTGTGTTGCTGTGTTACTGTGTTACTGTGTTACTGTGTTACTGTGTTACTGTGTTACTGTGTTGCTGTGTTGCTGTGTTGCTGTGTTACTGTGTTACTGTGTTACTGTGTTGCTGTGTTGCTGTGTTGCTGTGTTACTGTGTTACTGTGTTGCTGTGTTGCTGTGTTGCTGTGTTGCTGTGTTACTGTGTTGCTGTGTTGCTGTGTTGCTGTGTTGCTGTGTTGCTGTGTTACTGTGTTACTGTTTGATTGATTGATTGATTGAAAAGTTTATTAACAGGTTGCAGAATGGGTACTGTTACAAAGGATCAGATTAAACCGAATATATATATTTATTGATTGATATATATTGCATAGTATTTGTATATCGTTTGATATCCCTTGTATATTCCTTGTACATATACACGGAATATCCCTTTAGCCTACTACAGACCATAATATTTCATTCTCCTATTGGACAGCGGTCCACAGGCGCCAGAGCCATGCCTCCGGAGTCAGGTTCAAAGTCACCGTCAAGACATGTCTGTGCATGCCCGGCCTTGCCCAGGGATACGAGACAGAAATGTCGTTGGCACTAGTTTGTTCACCGTGCATATAAATATGGCGCAGGTGAATACAGAAGCGCTTAGTCTAAGAGTTACCCAATAAGTTGAAGCCTCACCCACGAGACTCCGTGCAGTGAAGTATGGCCTGTTTGGCCCCAGAATAGAGCATTGAGACCGCGTGCGAATTAATAACTGAATTGTCAGAGTTTGGCGCTATACCGTCGAGTGCGACATATTTCTATTAAGTCAGTAATAGTCTATTTGTGTATAGTGTATCGTGCGGCTAAAGTTCTACAGTGACCAGCATCACCAACGCTTCCTCGTACCAGCTAGAGTTCTTATCCAGGCTGGGCTGCTTTCATGGCGCTTTCACCCGAGGAGACCTAGACGAGAACCGTGTGGACATGTACACTGGATTAATCTACCCGACGACTACATAGCCCTTTGCGGCTGGATTATATTTGTTTTGGTCCTGTGATTTATGGAGCGGAGAATCGCCGACGCCTGCACGTGTTGGATTTACCCTGTGAGGAGCCAAGTCGAGTCCGCGCCTCAGAGAGCCTGAGGCCGGCTAGCTTTCTTCACTGTGGAGCTACAGTCTACGGAGAACAGCTGTATTCGTCTGTGGATCAAGAGGCTATTGCACCGTCTCCTGTACTTGGAGTCTCTTTAGTCATCGTTGACCAGACTCTCTACTACCGACAGATCCTCTACCCCTGCTGGCTTACAACCAGGGGGACCCTTCCAGTATCTCCCGCTATATATTACTAGTGTACCATAGATATAATTCCCTAAGATTCAGGTTGTATAATTACCTCCTGCGTAACCAGAGAATGGACATTCATTGTTGATTTGCCTACGCACATTCCTTTGCCTTACAAGTGCATTCAAAGTATAATAGAGAAGTATTATGTACCTTTTGCTGCAATAAATACTTAAAGACAACTTTGTGTAGAACCGGTTCATTGTGGGAAGTGTTCATTATATTTATATATCATGTACTGTATGGCCAGTAATTAAAGTACATAAAGCGGTAGTGGTTTAATGATACCATACTTATCAATACAGTCAGGGAATTGTACCCCTCAGTTACAATTGGTCCTTCGAGCCGGAGGGTAACTAGTGTAATATTAATATAGTGGTATTAATATTGACATGGCCTATGATGAACACTCCACAAAACGGTTCTCCTAAAGTAGATCGCCCGCAGCGTAGACGGCAGACACCTCAGTACTTAGAGGATTACGTTGCCAATATACTACCTAGCCTTCTACAGACGGTAAACGCGGAAAAAGTAGATAGTAAAATTATGTCCGACCCTATCGCCCAGGCTACCCCGCCAATAGAGGCCCTAGTGGGTTCTAACGTAACTGACCAAGCTCACGGTAGGGACCAGGAGGGACCTGACACGACTTTACCCCCCGCCAAGACCGAAGAAGTAGTCCCCGGAGAGCTCCAGGATAAAGACAGCCCTCCAGGGATGGAACTCTACCCGCTACAAGAAGAGGAGAGCACCCCGGAGATGGATCTCCAGGACTCGCCACAGGAGAACAGATCTCCAACGAGTACTGCCAGGAGCGGATCACCTCAACCAGCGTCTTCCCCCAGCGAGGCGGACAAGATGCTGGCACAGGCATTCCTCGCCAGCCTAGCAGCCTCAACAGAGCGCGATCGACTCCAAGCACAGACGCTTAGTGAGCGCGAACATTCTTCCATGGAAAGAGAACGCCTTCAGGCGCAGCAACGGAGCGACGAAGATCGTATACGTCTAGAGATTAGACGCCTTCAGACGGAAGAGAATATGGTAAGGGACCGGGCCGAAGCCCAGCGCGCCGCGGCCGAAGCCCAGCGCGCCGCCGCCGAAGCCCAGCGCGCCGCTGCCGGTGCCCAAAGAGAAGCAGAGCGCGACCTCGCTCTCACCAAGCGCGAAGCCGAGCGCGACCGATTACAAGCGCGGATAATGGAGCAGCTGATCACCAGGGCAACACCCCCTCCCTCCGCACGGGGTTCCAGGGCCTCGTCAAGACAAGGGTCAAGGGCACCCTCCCCTACCCGATCAAGCGACCCTGAGCCCGACCACCAGAGAGAGCCTATACCCCCCTCCGAACTCCTTCCCCGACCGGTCCACGCGAGACCCAGCTACAAGGAAGAAACGGTCTACACCGCGGAGAGGCTAAATAGACGACTACAGGATCTAGAGGACCTGCCAGAGGAAGACGAAGAGGGAGAGGAGGAGAGTCAAGCCCGACAGCAGCACAGTACTCCACAGGACCAGGAGGTCCAGTACAGCCCAGGCTCTACCCCCGCGGCTCTGCGCTACAGACCCCCGACTCAATTCACGGGTGAGCTTGACGCACGACCAGCCCCGAGGAATAGCACCTGGATACGCGGGCCATGGTACCCAGCAGGTACCAGCCCACCAAGAGGCGTAAGAGGAGACTCGCCTAGGAGTCCTCTCTTCCAACGCTCACCGATGTGCCAGCCATCCATGGCATCATACATTGGCACACCGACGTTTCCGGACTTCACCCACGAGAACAGAGCACAGTACACGGAGCTACGAATGTGATTAGAGACAATGATGTCCGATGTAGCTGATGAACCGTACAAGTATGCTATCCTACTGAAGCACCTCAAGGTGCCCCGAGCGCACAATATAGCGCTGGCCTATGCCACCTCTACTACCCCATACACAGCGGCTCTAGCAGCACTCGACCAAAGATATGGACGCATATGGGACTACGTAATACAAGAGATAAGGCATATTGACCGCCTACCCCCAGCCACAGACAATCGCTCACTAGATGACCTGTCTATCAAGGTACAATCCCTGGTAGGGATGCTGGGGGCGCAAAGAGAAAAGGGTATGCACGAACTGTACGCGAACTCTAATGTCGAGAGGATTTTAGAGAAGCTTCCGCCCGCCCGACAAGAGCGCTTCAGGCGGCAAAGAGACCACCGTGATCCTAACGGTCCCGAGCCATCCCTCCTAGACCTAGCCGACTTCCTGGCGAGAGAAGTCAACAGCCTACGGTTGGATACGTTCATGCGGAGCACACCAAGCTCCAGAGAGGGACCTAGGAGAGCAAACGATGGCCGAAGATTGGTGACCGTCATGCACCAATCAGAATCAGTACCGAGCAGCAAGAACCACAGTACCCCCTCGATGAAAGAGAAGTGGAAGATGGTGTGCCCGTACTGCGAAAAGGAACACTGGTTGTCACAATGTGACACGTTCAAGAAGATGACCGCCTCCTTGGTATACTATCCTCCCGAGCCCCAAGATGGCGATTTAACTCGTTGCTGCTTAACAACAAGGAATTCATTACACAACTCAAAGAAGCTCTTATAGTATTCCAACGGGAGAATGCAAACTCGGTGCAAGACCCCAGAATAATATGGATGTCGGTAAAGGGAATGATCAAAGACTTCACGGATAGCTTTTCCTCCAAAATGCGCAAGAATCAAAGCACAAAACTGGATGAGCTGGAAACGCTTTACTCAACGTTATTTAATTCTCTGAAATACAACAACTCAACTCGACTAGAAAATCAAGTTAACGTACTAAAAATAGAGATCAATGACATATACAGACAACAATCGGAAATACAAATACGCAGCACAAGACAACAGCAGTACTCCCATGGTTCCAAACCCAGCCACCTATTAGCCATGCGATTAAGAATTAATGCAACATTTGCAGATATAACTACCATTAGAGCACAACAAGTACTTGTAACAGATCCTGTAAAAATAAACGATACATTCAAAGTATTCTACTCCGATTTATATAAATCAGAAATGACCTTCGATCAAAACAAAATGGACACATTTCTTAATCAAATTATTCTCCCTAAACTTTCAGAGGATGACGCTAAACAGTTAGAAATACCGATCACACTAGAGGAACTCAAGAAGGCCATAACCGCAATGAAAAGTGGTAAGGCTCCAGGAAGAGACGGTTTCCCATCAGAAATATACCTTTCTTGTTGGGACATAATTGGCCCCTTATTACTAAATATGATCTTATACTCAGTCAAGGAGGGGAACTTCCATAAAATTGACAATATTGCACTCATAACAGTCCTCCTTAAAAAAGACAAAGACCCCAACGAGTGCGGTAGTTATAGACCTGTAAGCCTCCTCGGAACAGATATCAAACTGTACTCTAAGGTATTAGCCATCAGATTACAAAAGCATATGACGTCTTTAGTTCACCCGGACCAAACTGGCTTCATAGGAGGCCGCCTGATCACTGAGAACATAAGACGTATACTGCACGTACTTGATGCCGACAAGGAGGACACCATACCTAAGGCGATGCTGTCCCTGGATGCTATGAAGGCCTTTGACAGGCTGGAATGGTCGTATCTGTGGGCAGTGCTAGAAAGGATGGGGTTAGGAAAAGGATTCATCGATATGATTAAAGTATTATACAAAGACCCATCGGCCATGATTACAACAGGCACAATCATCTCTGAAATATTTCCGGTATCACGCTCTGCCAGACAGGGTTGTCCTCTTAGTCCCGGACTGTTCAATCTATCATTAGAGCCTTTAGCACAATATATAAGACAATCCCAATCCATAGAACCTATCGTAATCAAGGGCACACAACAAAAAATTTGTTTATATGCGGACGATGTAATATTGTTCATGAAAAACCCCAACACCACATTGCCTCATCTGCTCAAGTTGATTGAGGACTTTGGTGATTTATCGGGATTTAAGATAAATTGGCCGAAGTCGGCTTTCCTTCCACTTAACACCCCTGCAAAAAAAGATACAACCCTCCCAGGACAGATACCGATGGTAAAACATTTCAGATGCTTGGGAGTGGAAATATTCCCTACCATAAGACAAACGGTGAAGCACAACTACACAAAAATCCAAAACAAAATCAAAGACGACCTTGATAGATGGGCAAAACTTAAGAACACAGTACAAGCACGGATATCAATAGTTAAGATGGATGTACTACCTAAAATCAACTTCTTCTGTTCAATGCTACCGTTACCCCCTCCAGAGGGTTACTGGAAAAGATTACACTCCTCCACATACAAATTTATTTGGAATAACAAACCACCACGTATAAAAAGATCCACCGCACAGAGAAATAAAGCAGATGGTGGCATGGCATTTCCAGATTTTTTCCTATATTTTAAGGCGTACTCATTAAGTCCATTGACAACATGGTTTGACTCCCAAGCATTAGCATCTTGGAGAAAAATAGAAGAAAACATAGTAGCCCCACATAGACTGAAGGACATAGCATACACTAAACTACCAATCAAGCACTGTGAACGAAAATTTGGTCCCATAATTACTCATGCGATCCGGATATGGCGTGAATCACAAAAAAAAAATCCTAACCCACAAGAATGGCACAATCATACTCCCTTATTCAATAACAATGCTCTCTTAATTGGAAAACGACCTATAAGATTCCCTATATGGGAAGAGCAAGGCATACACTCATTAGGGGATGTTTTTAACAAACAGGGTTTTTGTAGTGATAAAGAAATACGCAAAAAATGTAATCTCACCAAGTCCACATGGCTTTTTCACAAACAGTTAGAGCTATGTTTGAAGTCTCACAGTGTTCCATTAGACAGACCAATTGAATACCACAGATACCACAAATTCTTCTACTCAAGAGAGACATCGAGAGGTTTTGTTTCAGAATTTTATCATCAATTACTAACGTCCTCGTATGAAACCCTCCAACTTGACTCTGTCTGGAGGAGGGATATACCAGACCTGGAAAATGACTTTGATTGGCAAGGAGCCTGGGCAAATGTCCGACTTACATCAAGGAACCCGGATCATCAACAAATCAATCTTAACTATATTCACAGGACATACTTGACTCCTATAAGACTGTGCCGAATGGGGCTCAAACAAGATTCCAAATGCACCCAATGTACAAATGGGGACGAAGGGACATTTATGCACATGTATTGGGACTGCTCACCAGTTAAGGCATTCTGGAAAGATGTGACCCAACAAATATCAAAACTCGTATCTTGGAATATACCTGTACACCCCTCGGTATTGCTGTTGAATGATGTTTTTGAGTTTGCAGTGAATCCACAGCTAAAGAGATTGGTTTTATCGGGTATCACAGTAGCCAAAAAGCTGATCGCATCACGCTGGTTTCAACTGGAAAAAATGTGCCGTAAAGTTTGGTTTCTTACATATCTCGATGTAATTTACCATGAAATATCTACAGCAAGAATTCTGGGTCTCAATGAATCCAAAATGTCAATGTGGTTAGAAGTGGTGGAGAGAATAAAAGCTAGCTTATAATGGTAGTGTCTGGTTAGGTGCGAGGGATAGTGGAGGTACTTCTCAAGGTGGGGTCCGGGAGGGGGGGGTTCGAGCTGAGCATATGTGTGTAGGTTTTTTTTTTTAGATAACAGGTATTATGGGTATATCTTATATAAAACAACTAACCAAAAGGTGATCTCATTGGATGTGCCCTGACAATTAATGCTTGTATATCTTATCGTGTGTTGTCATGTTTGTTTATGTTTGTTTAAAAAAGAATAAAAAAATAAAATACAAAAAAAAAAAAAGATGACCGCCGACGAGGTGAGTCAATGGATAAAGTCCAACCGACGCTGTTACCGATGTGCGCGCAGTCACATGGCAGCCGATTGCCGCTTAAAGAAGAGGTGTAATCGGTGTGACGGAGCCCACCTAGATGTCCTACACGACAGTAACAGAAGAAAGCCTGCACCCTCAAGCAGCACAAAGGCAAGTGTTATGTACATTGACCCCGCCAGCAGCGGGGGCGCCCGGGTGCTCTTAAAGGTGGTCCGCGTAACACTGAGTTACCAAGATAAGGTCATGGACACTTACGCCGTCCTTGACGACGGGTCAGAGAAGACCCTTCTCCTCGCGTCCGCTGCGGCCCAGCTGGGGCTGCGGGGGAGCGAAAACCAGATGACGATTCGGACAATAAGAAGAGATCTAAAGACGATAAAGGGCGAGAATGTCTCCTTCACTATCACAGCAAGCGGGCAGCCAGAGAGACGGTATAGGATTACTAATGCTTTCACCAGCCAAGAAATAGGCCTGTCGCAGTACACCTACCCCATCGCCAAGCTGATGGATAAATATGTGCACCTGCGTCAACTACCTATACCGCTCATAGACGGTGCCACCCCGACCCTGCTGATAGGCTCCGACCATGCAGACCTCATCGTCCCGATTGACCGGGTCCACACAGGGCCCAGAGGCTGTCCTGCAGCAGTCGAGACCCGCCTAGGATGGACATTACAAGGCCCCCTCGCTAAGTCTCTTAACCGAACAGCAGCCACTAACTGCTTCCACTCCAGAGTGACAGAAGAAGACACCACCCTCCTACAGCATGTCGAGAGGCTATGGACACTAGAGACAATGCCCTCTAAGAACGAAAAGAAAGACATTCGTTCCAAGGAAGACATTTACGCTATAGCACTCCTCGAGCAGGGGACAAAGAGAGTCAAAGTCAACGGAGTGATGAGATACGCAACTCCACTCCTGAGGCGAGAGGGTATGCCTACCTTCCACGCCCCAAAAGAAGCGACGGAGCGGTATCTATTGAACACAGAGCGGCGCCTAGCCAGAGACCCCGCTCAAGAGACTGTGTACCGCGCTGAGATTAACAAGCTAATCACAGCGGGACACATAAAGAAAATCGACATTAAAGAGGCCGATCAGACGACCGAATCATGGTACGTGCCGCACCACAAAGTCCACCACAACGGCAAGGATCGTATTGTGTTCAACTGCAGCTACCAGATCGGATCACAAAATCTGAATAAAGAGCTCTTGCCCGGCCCAACACTCGGCCCCTCTCTACTAGGCGTGTTACTACGTTTCCGCCAAGACAAGGTGGCCATCAGCGGCGACATCAAAGGGATGTTCCTGCAGGTGAGACTAGTGGAGGAGGACAAGCCCCTGCTGCGGTTCCTATGGAGAGAGAGGATCGGGGATGAGCAACCAGCCATCTATCAATGGGAAGTCCTCCCTTTCGGAACCACATGCAGCCCATGCTGTGCTACGTTTGCACTGCAAAAACACGTCGCAGAGGACCCAGCAGCTGATGAAGAGGTCCGACAAAGTGTAGGAAATAGTTTCTACGTGGACAACTGTCTGCAAAGCGTCTCGACGCCAGAAGAAGCCGAGGCCCTTCTACTCAAGCTCCGCGCCTCCCTGATCAAAGGCGGCTTTGATCTCAGGCAGTGGGCCAGCAGCGACCCGCAAGTATTGCGCAGCCTCTCCCCCGAGGACAAGGCAGCAAGCAGCGAGACCTGGATGGCGACCATCCCAGGAGAAGCCCAAGAAATGACATTAGGACTAGTCTGGCGCTTCAAAACAGACTCGCTCCATTATAAACACACACCCCTGACCAAGGAGCAGGGAAGGTCGACTGCACTACCGACCACCAGACGGAGTGTATACAGAACACTCGCCAGACAATATGACCCGTTGGGATGTATTCTACCTTACACCACCAGGGCAAAGATGATTGTAAGAGCGTTATGGGACAAGGACCAGGGCTGGGACGACCCCATACCCGAACACCTTGCATCCACATGGAGAGAGTGGGAGACGGAACTCAGCTCACTCCCAGGTGTCAACATACGCCGCAGCTACTTCCCACCCACAGTGAGGCCGGAGACGTGCCAGATGGACCTGCACGTCTTCAGCGACGCCTCCGAAGTAGCCTACGGTTCGGTGGCCTACTTGCGTGCCCGAGAGGAGGGAGGAGAAATACATACTGCTTTCATCCTGGCTCGCTCAAGAATAGCCCCACGAAAGCAACAATCTATCCCGCGTCTAGAGCTCTGCGCAGCCCTAGCAGGAGCGCAACTCGCCACGTTAATCCAACGTGAACTCACCATTCCGGTGCAAAGAACAATCTTGTGGTCAGACTCCATGACAGTACTCACATGGATCCGGTCTGATTCGTGCAGATACAAGGTCTTCGTGGGAGTCAGAGTCACAGAGATTCAAGATTTAACAGAAGTAGCAAGCTGGAGGTATGTGGACACAAAACACAACCCAGCTGACGTCATCACCCGGGGAATGTCCCTGGATGACCTCACCCGTCACAACCTATACAGTGACGGGCCAGAGTTCCTCAAGCTCCCGGAAGAAGAGTGGCCTACACCCACCCCACGGGAAGCGAGTAAAGAGGAGGCCGAAAACAAGAAATCTATGTTCTGTGGATTGAACACACTCGTCTCCACAGACCCCGACATAGACGATTGCCTCACCCTAGAGAGTGCGCAACTAAAGACATTCCTGTGGCACCACCCAGAGGTTCAGCTCACTACTGACATTACAGCAGCTGACTACAAAGAAGCAGAACTTCTTCTACTACAACGAGCCCAGAGAGACTCGTTCCCCGATGAGCTAGACTGTCTACAGGGAGCAAAGCCCGTCCCATCAGACAGCAGACTGCTCCACCTAGCCCCCGAGAGAGACGCCCATGGTCTCATCAGAGTGGGTGGTCGTCTGCGGAGAGCTCCAGACTTACCGGATGACGTCAAGTACCCGATAGTCTTAAACAGCCGACACAAGGTCACAGAGCTGATCATAAAGAAATACGACGAGGATGTGCATCACGCCGGGGCAGAGAGAGTCTTCGCGGAGATCAGACGTCGTTATTGGATACTGCAAGGGAGAGAAGCAGTGCGGCGCTTCCAGCGAACCTGTCTAGACTGTCGTAAGTGGCGAGCGCAGCCCAGTATACCCCGGATGGCTGACCTACCTCCCTGTCGCCTCCGACTCGGCGACAAGCCTTTTCACTCCACCGGTATGGACTGTTTCGGCCCGCTGTATATAAAGAAAGGAAGAGGAACCGAGAAGCGGTGGGGTATTGTATTCAAATGCATGACCACCCGAGCGATGCATATAGAACTCCTTCCAACCATGAGCACAGACTCATTCCTTATGGCCTTCCGAAGATTCACATCGCGGAAAGGCAAACCGTCTATATTATTGTCTGATCACGGGACAAACTTCAAAGGCGGAGAAAGAGAGCTGAGAGAGAGCTTCCAAGCTATGGGCCCAGAACTCAAGACCCACCTCGCTCCATCCCAGATTGACTTCCAGTTTAATCCCCCGAACGCACCTCACTTCGGTGGAACTTGGGAACGAGAAGTACGTTCAATAAAGACAGCCCTGTACGCCGTGCTTGGGGCCCAGACCGTGGCGGAAGAAGTCCTAATGACAGTCCTCACGGAGATCGAGGGAGTATTGAACTCAAAGCCCCTCGGTTACGTCTCAAGTGATGTAGCAGATGTCGACCCAGTCACCCCCAACACACTCTTGATGGGGCGGCTGGACCCCGCGCTACCACAGACAATGTACAGGCCTGAAGAAGTGAACGGCCGAAGAATGTGGAGGTACAGTCAAGTATTGGCTGACAAGTTTTGGAACAGCTTCCTACTCCACTATCTACCGTCTCTACAGACCCACCAGAAATGGGTGAAAGAGAGAGACAATTTGACAGAAGGAACAGTCGTCATGATTATCGACCAGTCACTACCCCGAGCTATGTGGCCGGCTGGCCGCGTAAGCAAAGTGATCACCGGTGCCGACGGAAAGGTCCGAGCAGCCGAAGTGCTCGTCCAAGGACGGATCTACACCCGACCCGTGGCGAGGCTAATAGAACTGCCAAGGCTCCCCGATACTATCGATGACGACCATGACCCCATGACTTTGTGAACTGACCGACCCCTCACAACAGACATTGAGTAGTGGACAGTGCGGTTAATCTGTCTCTGCTTAGCTAATTAGGTGGGACTAATTAGGGTGCGGCTGTTACAAAGGATCAGATTAAACCGAATATATATATTTATTGATTGATATATATTGCATAGTATTTGTATATCGTTTGATATCCCTTGTATATTCCTTGTACATATACACGGAATATCCCTTTAGCCTACTACAGACCATAATATTTCATTCTCCTATTGGACAGCGGTCCACAGGCGCCAGAGCCATGCCTCCGGAGTCAGGTTCAAAGTCACCGTCAAGACATGTCTGTGCATGCCCGGCCTTGCCCAGGGATACGAGACAGAAATGTCGTTGGCACTAGTTTGTTCACCGTGCATATAAATATGGCGCAGGTGAATACAGAAGCGCTTAGTCTAAGAGATACCCAATAAGTTGAAGCCTCACCCACGATACTCCGTGCGGTGAAGTATGGCCTGTTTGGCCCCAGAATAGAGCATTGAGACCGCGTGCGAATTAATAACTGAATTGTCAGAGTTTGGCGCTATACCGTCGAGTGCGACATATTTCTATTAAGTCAGTAATAGTCTATTTGTGTATAGTGTATCGTGCGGCTAAAGTTCTACAGTGACCAGCATCACCAACGCTTCCTCGTACCAGCTAGAGTTCTTATCCAGGCTGGGCTGCTTTCATGGCGCTTTCACCCGAGGAGACCTAGACGAGAACCGTGTGGACATGTACACTGGATTAATCTACCCGACGACTACATAGCCCTTTGCGGCTGGATTATATTTGTTTTGGTCCTGTGATTTATGGAGCGGAGAATCGCCGACGCCTGCACGTGTTGGATTTACCCTGTGAGGAGCCAAGTTGAGTCCGCGCCTCAGAGAGCCTGAGGCCGGCTAGCTTTCTTCACTGTGGAGCTACAGTCTACGGAGAACAGCTGTATTCGTCTGTGGATCAAGAGGCTATTGCACCGTCTCCTGTACTTGGAGTCTCTTTAGTCATCGTTGACCAGACTCTCTACTACCGACAGATCCTCTACCCCTGCTGGCTTACAACCAGGGGGACCCTTCCAGTATCTCCCGCTATATATTACTAGTGTACCATAGATATAATTCCCTAAGATTCAGGTTGTATAATTACCTCCTGCGTAACCAGAGAATGGACATTCATTGTTGATTTGCCTACGCACATTCCTTTGCCTTACAAGTGCATTCAAAGTATAATAGAGAAGTATTATGTACCTTTTGCTGCAATAAATACTTAAAGACAACTTTGTGTAGAACCGGTTCATTGTGGGAAGTGTTCATTATATTTATATATCATGTACTGTATGGCCAGTAATTATGTTGGGTAGGGGACACACACACATTTTACACTGTACATTGGAATATTGACAAAGCCTTACTTGGTCATTTACTGTACAACTAGGTTAGGACATTTGTAGGGGCCAGTTTCGAATTGCAGTCTCACGTAGGTGTTTTTTGAGAGTGTTTTTGAAAGTGGGTAGTGATTCACATTCCTTTACAGCTTTAGGCAGGGCGTTCCACATTGATGTGGCATAATTGCGAAACGTGTTTAGTCCCTTGTTTGAGCCGAATCTGGGTTTTACATGATTTGTGGAGCTCCCTCTGGTGTTGTGATCGTGGTATTCACTGACCTTTGGGAAGTATTTTGACATGTACATGGGTACCTTGGTCGCGTAGTGTATCTTGTAGACCAGGCCCATTGCAAGTTGCTGTACTCTGTCGTCTACTCTAAGCCATCCTAGGTTGTCAAAGTGGGCAGGGGTGAGGTGGGTTCTAGGAGTCAGGTCAAGTAGTAGTCTGACTAGCTTGTTTTGAGATGTTTGTAATTTGTTTTTTAGTGCCTTTGAGGTGCTTTGGTACCATGAGGTGCAAGCATAGTCGTAGTACCCTTGAATGAGTGCTCCTGCTAGAGTCTTCAGGGTATTCTTGTTTACCAGAGAGGAGATCCGGTACAAGAATCGCGTTCGTTGGTTGACTTTTTTTATTACATTGGATGCCATTTTGTCACAGGAAAGATTAGCCTCTAGGATGGAACCCAGGTAGGTAATTTCATCTTTCCTTGTGATAATATTGTCACCCACTGTAACCGAGAAGCCGTCGGTCTTGCTGAGTTTGTTATTTGAACCGAAGAGAATGGACTCTGTTTTGCCCATGTGTAATGATAGTTTGTTGTCGGCGAGCCATATGCAGATTTTGCCTAGTTCCGAGCTGAGGGCTTTTTCAACCTGTAACTTGTTCTTGTCAGAGACCAGCAGGGCTGAGTCGTCCGCAAACAGGAACAAGTTGCAGTCACAAGCTGACGACATGTCATTTGCATAAATTAGGAATAGTAGCGGTCCTAGTATGCTTCCTTGTGGAACACCACAGCTCACTGTGAGGGGGGGGGATAGGGTACCGTTTACTTCCACCATCTGTTCCCCCCCCTCCAGGTAGGATTGTATCCAGCTCACTGATAAACTATCAAAACCAATTGCTTTTAGCTTGTCAATCAGAATGGTGTGATTGACAGTGTCGAAGGCCTTTTGTAGGTCCAGCATGACCATGCCGCAGTATTTGCCCGCGTCCACCTCTTGTTTGATGTGGTCGTTCAAGTAGAGAAGGCATGTGTCAGTGGAGTGGGATGTTCTGAAGCCAGATTGGAATTCGTAGATTAGATTTTTTTCCGCGAGGTACTTTTCGATCTGTTCGTATACTATTTTTTCCATGACTTTCGAGATGGATGTAAGGATAGAAACAGGGCGGTAGTTACCAGGGTCTAATTTGCTGCCCTTTTTGTGCAGGGGTGTTACTCTCGCAATTTTGAAGTCCTTGGGGACGTGTCCCTGTTTTATGGAGAGGTTTATTATGTGTGTGATGACTGGGGTGATGGCTGCTGCTGAGTCTCTGAGGAATTTGGAGGGGATGTTGTCATGGCCAGTGGCCTTGTTTGGTTGGAGGGCGCTCAGTTTTTTGAGTACCTCATCTGTAGTTACCATTTCCAGTTTGAAGTCGTCTTTGTGGACGCCTAGGTTCTTGTAGTATGCTACTATGTGTTCTACCCCATACTGCCCTGAGTGGGAGGGTAGTTTGTTTACCAGTGTTGTGGCTATGTTTGTGAAGAAAGTGTTTAAGTAATTGGCTACATCCAGCTTGTCTGTGATGAGCGTGTTGTCCGTCTTTATGTTTATGTTTGAGAACCTGGTTTTGAGTTTTTTACTGCAGCCTAGTTGATTGTTGAGTAATTTCCAAAGTTCACGTGGTTTATTTTTGTTTTCCTCGGTTTTGTCATTGATGAAATTTTTTTTAGCAGTTTTGATCATGGAGTTTACGCCATTTTTTAGTCTGTTTCTTTCTAGTTTGAGTTCAGTCACGTGGTCTTGGAGTTCACTGTTCGTGCTTTTGGTAAGCTTTGACTGACTTTTACGAAACTCAGAGCATTTTTTGTCTCTGGTGGTTCTTAGGGGGGCCATGTTGTTTAGTATTGATGAAAATTTGGTTTTGAAGCCAAGCCAAGTTTCTTCAACCAGTGTACCATTGAGTTCATCTGACCAGTCCAGACTCTCCAGTTCAAGGTTAAAGGCCTCGCTAGAGTAGGTTTTGAGGTCTCTAGATGTGACTGTTTTGTGACAGCCAGCCTTTAGTTTTAGCTTTTTGCGGGTACAGAATATCATATAATGATCACTTAACCCACATGCTATAACCCCTTTATTGGAGATCTTAGACTTGTCAGAGGTCAGTATGAGGTCAATGGTAGTCTGAGTTGATTCACATATCCTTGTGGGTTGGGTGATTAGTTGGCTGAGGCCGTGCAGATCACAAAACCTATTGAAGGATTTGAAGACGGGTGCATCTTTTTGTTGCATATCCGTGTTCCAATCCCCAATAAGAATTTTTTCCGCATCCTCAGCTCCAGCTAAGCACACATCCAGAGTATGATAAAAGCCAGTTTGATCTGGCGGTCTGTATATTGTGCCGACT
Source organism: Notolepis coatsorum (assembly GCF_963971535.1). Taxonomy (NCBI): domain Eukaryota; kingdom Metazoa; phylum Chordata; class Actinopteri; order Aulopiformes; family Paralepididae; genus Notolepis; species Notolepis coatsorum. The sequence goes on from NC_140165.1 coordinate 244,269,670, forward strand.
AGAACAGATTTTGCCCTTTCAAATAAAATTTCCACCCATACGGTTTCAATTGTCTCATGATGAAGGTCAGTACGGGTAATGGATTTGGTGTCCTTATGTATGTACATACAAACACCACCTCCATACTGGTTTCTGTCATTACGGACTATAGTATAGTTCTCTAATTCTATTTCAGGGTCTGTTACAGATGGATCAAGTTTAGTTTCAGTAAAGCATATTAAGTCTACCTTACCGCTCATAAACAGGTTTCTTATTTCGTCCAGCGAAATAGAAACTTGTGTTACTGTGTTACTGTGTTGCTGTGTTACTGTGTTACTGTGTTACTGTGTTGCTGTGTTACTGTGCTGCTGTGTTACTGTGTTACTGTGTTACTGTGTTGCTGTGTTGCTGTGTTGCTGTGTTGCTGTGTTGCTGTGTTGCTGTGTTACTGTGTTACTGTGTTACTGTGTTGCTGTGTTACTGTGTTGCTGTGTTGCTGTGTTACTGTGTTGCTGTGTTGCTGTGTTACTGTGTTGCTGTGTTGCTGTGTTACTGTGTTACTGTGTTACTGTGTTGCTGTGTTGCTGTGTTACTGTGTTGCTGTGTTACTGTGTTACTGTGTTACTGTGTTGCTGTGTTACTGTGTTACTATGTTACTGTGTTGCTGTGTTGCTGTGCTGTTGTGTTGCTGTGTTGCTGTGTTGGGAATCTGAAATGTGTTGGTAAATTCTGTAATGTATACCATGTTGATACAGTGGTTTCTTGGAGCACCGGTCCCACAGTTTGGTGGAGACGGCAACCAAGTTTCATTTAATGGCTGGCGGACCCCATTTGAGACAGTGCTGAGAGCACAACCGCTGAATGCCCAACAAGTGGTAGATTACATGATAAACGCATAGGAGGGTGAGGCTAGGAGGGACATACTGGTGTTACCTGAATCTTGAAGGAGTGTAGTAGCACGCAGTAGAACCTAATTATATCGTACAGAGCAGGAAGCAGCCGAAGGCATTAGAGCATTTAGTCTAAGGGCCTTGTCCAGACTAAAACGATTTTGATCTGTTTTGTTTTTGTTTCGTTTTAAGGTTTCCGTAAAAACGAAAATGTCTCAAGATAATAAGTGCATGCCACAAATTTACTAAATAAATGTCTTTCCTGTTTCTTTTATTTTGAAAAACCCCGACCGGAAGTGTTATAGTGTCTGTTGTTAACAGTTGGGTTCACGCTGATCCTGTCTATCAGTGGAGAGAGAGACGGAGGACGCTCAAACAATCCTCGCAAATGGTGTGGCGGTGTAGAGAAACGCAAGAAGACGGTCCTACGATCCACAAGACAGCTCGCTAATGTTAGCTAGCTTGCTGGTAGCACATTGAGAGATTGCTCAAACAAGATGCCTAAGAAGAAGAATAAGTCTCCATTGGAGATAGAATCAGAGTCATTTAAGAGATTGATCGATGACATGAAGGGGAGTGAGCGGTGGTGGAAGGTGCACGAAGCAACTTTTGGAAGCTTTAGTTTTAGTGGTTGGCCCCGGCCCGTGGAAGACTGTCCAGGGTTTTGGGTGGATCTAGATGGGAGCAAGTGGAGTGGGGACTTGAAAAACAAGTGGAGCTGGGAGGAGTGGAACTTGCTCATGGAGAGCTCTCTTAAGGAGGGGAAGAACGACAGCGATAGGGGTGAGAATAGCCAGGGCAAAGGAAAGGAGTCGGGTGGTGACAGTATGGAGTATAGTGGGGAGGAGAGTGAGGGAGAAGGGTGGGAAAAGGTGGAGAAGAAGAGTAGGGAAAGTGAGGTGAAGGGGAGTAAGAGGAAGAAAGAGAGGGGAGATAGCTTGAGTGGGTCAGAGGATGAGGGTAGAGGAAAGGGTTTTACAGAAGGGTTGAATGTAGTGGTGCGATTTGAGGGAGAAGATGGAGTTAGGAATATAGAGCCGGGTCAGCTGTCAAAACTCATTAGAGCACAGTTAGGAGAGGTAAGGTACGGAAGGGTGTTGGGGGATGGGAACTTGTTTATAGGGTGTGTAAGTTTAGTGCAGGTAGAGAAGGCAAGGGAAATGAGGAGCATTGGAAAAGTGAATGTCTGTAGAGTAGTGAGAGTAGGGGAGAAAAGGGATGGTGGTTGCAAGGGGGTAATTAGTGGAATTCCAATCACGGTTAGTATAGAGCAGCTGGTAGGGGATTTGAAGAGTAACAGGCGTAATGGGAAAGTTAAGAGTGCAGAAAGGATGAAGAGAGGAGCAGATAGGATAGAGTCGGAGACAGTAGTTATTCAGTTTGAGGGTGAGGTTGTTCCTAAAGAGGTGTTTGTAGGGCATATGGTGTTTAGGGTTAGGGAGTTTGTTCAGAATCCGCTGAGATGCTATAGGTGCCAGGGCCCTCATTCATCAACGTGGACGTAGAAAATGTTCTATTTCCACACGTAAGCACAGAATGTAGAATCAGTGCACGCACAGGAAAATCGGGATTCACCACACATGCGTACGCAGGTTCTACGCACACCTGTCATGATGAATATGACTTTGATCCTACGTTTGAGCTTGTGCACTGTTTCAAGTATTTGCATACCAGAACCGCCCCGATTAACCATATACGGTAATGGAATACCCCCATGAAATGTGGAAAAATGGACTAAGCCGAGGGAAGCGTGTTATGAGAACGGTGATGTCGGATATGATATCTATTAACCATTGCTGCCTGGGCAGCGCAAACACTAATAAAGACCGTGCTGGAATATGACTGCCTTTTCCTGTGTTGTTTGATTAATACCCAGGGATTAAAGTTCTCCTCAATTTTATTCCAAATCGCGATGGATTTTCCGTCAATTTTCTACCTGCTGCATATGATTTCTAGAGGCATACTACAATCTATTTTGATGTCAGTATTGGGTAGCCTATATAAACAATAATACGAGAGCATATACAAGAACAATGAATCTCACTGCATGTATGATGTAGCCTGCCTTTCAATACATGAACTTGAATCCCATCATGTTTGTGTGCGGGACTCACAAGGCTGTTGTCACAATGGGTGGTACCGGTACAGTAATAACAGTCCACACAATATCACGTTGGACCATGCCATAGCCTATGTTCTATTAGGACATGATCTGTGACGACAAATGTTCTAGAATGTTTGATTAAGATATCATACTCTGACAGCATGCCTATGATCAACAAAAACGCGAACTTGAATCCCATCATATACATAGTCTGTCCACTATCTGGTGTCATTGCAATGCGTTTTTTATTCTTTCTTATACAGTAAAAAGGGGGAAGAACACTATATCGTGGGTGTTCATATGACTTGTATTCTGCTTACAGCTTCGAAATTCCACTTGTTTCGTTTAACGTAAAGCCTTTTAAATATAATCAAAACGTTCCCGTGTTTCTGCGGTCTGTGCGCAAAATAATAACGAGTTGAGCTACGCGGAGCCAGTACACCCAGTACACCCCGTATATTCCGATAACGCTATATAAACCATGCTGCATTCATTCTGAGAGAAAGATCTATTATTCCAAATGCTATTTATAGGGTTTTGACCATAATTACACTACTGTTGCTATTTCACAATGAACTATAATGGATTACGGGGGTCATACAGAACACGCGCCAGTGTCTTTATTTCCGCCTTGAAACTAATGCAGAACTGAGGAGCGCTTATGCGTAGTAACGATATTCTACCACTGGGCGTCAGCTAAGTGTGCTCCGACCTGTGCGTACACGTAAGCACGGAGTCAAGTTCAAGTTGAAATTGATGAATCCCACTCTTTGCTTAGAAATGATCGTACACACAGGTTAAGCACAAATCTGTGCGTAAGACACGTTGATGAATGAGGGCCCAGGAGTTTGGCCATATAGCCATTACGTGTAGGAGGAAGCTGAGGTGTGCGAGATGTGGCGGGGAACATGAATATGGGAAGTGTGGAGAGGGAGAGGGGCCGATGTGTTGTAGCTGTGGTGGGGAGCATAGTGTAGCGTTTAGGGGTTGTGAGGTGATGAAAAGGGAGGTAGTGGTTCAGAGAGTGAGAAGGGAAGGTAAGATGTCATATGCAGAGGCAGCTAGGGTGGTAGGTCAGGGAGATCAAGGTAAGGGACAGGGGGTTGGGGAAGGGCATTTGGCAGAGAGGGTAGTGCAGGAGGTTAAAAAGAGGATGTGGGAGGAGACATTTAATATTGTGGCCTTTGTGGCAGGGGTTGTTAATGCTACGGCTTTGGTTAAGGGCAAAACGGAGAGGATTAAGGTGATAGTTAGAGTGGCAATTCAGCATTTGGGCATGGAGGGTCTGACATGGCAGGAAGTGGTTAGGGAATTAGAGAAGGGGATTGTGAGTATCCAAGAAGTCCAGAGTCAGCTTGTAGGAGGCAAGGAGTGTCTCACAGAGGGGGGCTCAGTCAGGGAGGAGCAGCAGTAGCTGCACTTCATGGTGGGGAAGGGGGGAAATGGACACTGTAGGGCAGGGGTGCCCAACCGTTTTTGAACCAAGATCTACTTTTTAATTTAGTCAAGTCAAGTCAAGTCAAGAGTTTTAATTGTCACGGCATACAGGTATACAATGAAATGCGGGTGGTCTTGCCCGCAACGATGTGCAATACAGTGGTACATATAATAGAATCAAAAGAAGAAACAACATTGTGCAGTAACAGATAGCAGGTAACATGGAGTGACATCTCGGTATCTGTACATAGTTATTTACAGCGCATGTGTGACATGCTAGTTAGCTTTGGTAGTGCAATACACTGTTCCTGTTATTCTAATTTAAAGTGTCCTTTCCTTTGGCCATAAGTGTGCGTGTGTGCGACATGAGTGTGTGCCCGCTCATGTTAAAGTGTTAAGTGGCTGCTCGTGTGTGAGCGTGCACAGTGTGCGTGTCGTGTGTGTGTTCATGTGTGCTTGTGTGTGGACAGTTCAATGTTCTGAGCACTCAATGTACATTGTTCATGGCTCTGATGGCCTGGGGGAAGAAGCTGAGCCTAAGCCGCTCTGTCCTAGTAGCTGGGATTTGCAGGCGTCTGCCTGACCTCAGCAGCTGAAACAGGCTGTTATTGGGGTGGTGAGGGTCTTTCATTATCCTGCAGGCTCTGGATTTGCACCTCTTGTTGTATAGAACCTGCAGGGGGGGTAGTGCAATACCCGTGGTACGCTCGGCTGAGCGCACCACTTTCTGTAGGGCCTTCTTGTCCTGTGCCGTGCTGTTTCCATACCAGGCAGTGATGTTTCCGGTCAGGATGCTCTCTACAGCTCCTGAGTAGAAGGACTGGAGTATCTTCCCCGATACTCTGAACTTCCTTAACTGTCTCAGGTGGTAGAGACGCTGTTTCGCCTTCTTTACTACTGTGCCTATGTGTGTTGACCATGTCAGGTCCTCTGAGATGTGGACCCCCAGGTACTTGAAGCTGCTCACCCTGTCCACGGTAGCCCCGTTTATCATCAGTGGTGTGTGTGTCTCCTGCTGTCCTCTCCTATAATCCACGATCAGTTCCTTGGTTTTGCCAATGTTCAGGAGCAGGCTGTTGTCCTGGCACCAGCGTTCCAGTACCTCCACCTCCTCCCGGTAGGCCTTCTCGTCGTTGTCCGAGATCAGCCCCACCACCACTGTGTCATCTGCGAACTTCACTATGGAGTTGGAGCTGAACTTGGCCACACAGTCGTGTGTGTAGAGTGAGTACAGCAGGGGGCTCAGAACACAGCCCTGGGGGGACCCGATGCTCAGGGTGATGGTGTTGGAGGTCTGACCCCCCACCCTGACCGCCTGGGGTCTTTCGCTCAGAAAGTCCAGTACCCAGGCGCTCAGGGCGGAGCTCAGACCTAGCTCGATCAGCTTGTCCACCAGTCTGGTGGGGACTATGGTGTTGAACGCTGAGCTGTAGTCAATGAACAACAGTCTCACATAGCCCCCCTTCTGACGGTCAAGGTGCGAGAGGGTGCTGTGCAGTACCTGGGAGACCGCGTCGTCGGTGGACCTGTTTGTCCTGTATGCAAATTGCATAGGGTCCATATCACTGGGGAGGGAGGCACAAATGTGGTCCTTGACCAGCCTCTCGAAACATTTCATGACCACAGAGGTGAGTGCCACCGGTCTGTAGTCATTTGGACATGCTGGGGAGGGTTTCTTCGGCACAGGGATGATGGTAGACCTCTTGAAGCAGGCAGGGACCACTGACTCCGCCAGTGATTGATTAAATATGGCGGTGAACACAGGGGCCAGCTGGTTGGCACAGGTCTTGAGTATACGTCCTGTTATGCCATCTGGGCCAGCAGCCTTCCTGGTGTTCACCTGCATAAATGCTCTTCTCACACTGTGTTCCGACAACGAGAGAGCGTCCCCCCCCCTCGCGGTTGCCCCCCCCCCTCCACAACAGCCGGCGCGCCAGTGACGTCACTAGCCGGAGAGCCAGCAGCGCCACTGTCTACACCAAACCGAGCGTAGAAGGTGTTGAGCTTGTCCGCGAGGGAGGCGTCGTCGCTCCCCATTGACGGGGCGCTGACTTTATAGTCAGTTATTGACTTCAGTCCCTGCCATAATCCTCTTGTGTCGTTTTGTGCCATTTGTGTCTCCAGTTTGTCAGCATATGTCCTCTTAGCAAGTTTACCACCTAGCCGAGAGCTACCAGCCAAAATTGTATATTGTAAGCTGTCATTTGAGGCTTTATAAAAGCAGCATAATGAACACAAATCTGTCAGTGCCGAGTCCGACCTCATCTTAAATAACAAACAGCATTGCTTGTTGTAGTTAACAAGGAGAGGCAGAGTTGATTTTGCAAAAAAAAAAAAAAAAAAAAAATTATAATCTAATTTTATTAATCGAGATCTACCTGTCGATCGCAATCGACTGGTTGGGCACCACTGTAGGGGATAAAGTGTTCCAGAAGATGGCGGTGAATGCGGTAAAAAAGAAGAGGAGGACTTGCAACCGTACTACTGGCATAGTATAAGAACTGAGGAGGGCAGTAATACGCCGGAAATTCTAAAGAAGAAGAAGAAGAACTTGTGTCGGCCGGTTCTTTGCTTTTCGAGCTAACGTAACGTCATTAGTTTCCAAAGGAGAGGAGAGAAAGACCGCGGCTCACATGCAGCTCAAACTACCTGTTGGAATAAATTAATTGATTGATGTTTAACTTGTCCCTGTGTGTGTCCAGTCATTTCGACTAGGAAACGTCATAACGTTACCTCAGGATACCACTGTCTATTGTATTTAGTTGGTTAGCTATTTAGCTAACAGCTTTATTTACTAAATTATGGAGGCTTTTTAATCGTCAAGGTAAGAGAGGATTTGTCATGATCAACTGAAGGCGTATGCTATGGAACAATATGTGCTTGGGTTTTCAGAAAAAAAAGGCCAGCTATGTGACACTAATCTCTAGTTATCTTAAGTTTAAGTCTAGCTTCTGTAACACAAATGCAACTACTCTGATGCCATTGTTGTTTAATAATAACTCCTGATGTTTAATAAACACTAGCCAGCCACTTTTCTGGGTTTGCATGCGGATTAAGGGAGATGTGTCATCGGTTCAGGAGAAGACGCGTATCGCTTGTAAAGATGGTGACGCAATGGGGGGCGTCTTCAGGCGTCTTCAGAATTGCGCACTCTGGGAGCTGGTATCAGAAAGTATCGTCTTCAGGCTGCCAGAACGCAGTTCCGTGTGGCAGAACAGTGGAAACGGTCAAATACTTTGCTGGACATGGCCTAAGTCTGAGGGAGTTGTTTGCCGTTTTAAACCTTCTGATTACCAGACGACCGCTCTACCTCCTGAGCCACTGTCTAACCCTAACCTTCTGATTACCAGACGACCGCTCTACCTCCCGAGCCACTGTCTCTAACCTAACCTTCTGATTACCAGACGACCGCTCTCCCTCCTGAGCCACTGTCTAACCCTAACCTTCTGATTACCAGACGACCGCTCTACCTCCTGATCCACTGTCTAACCTATAACCTTCTGATTACCAGACGACTGCTCTACCTCCTGAGCTACTGTCTAACCCTAACCTTCAGATTACCAGATGACCAGCTCTACCTCCTGAGACACTGTTTAACCCTAACCTTCTGATTACCAGACGACCGCTCTACCTCCTGAGCCACTGTCTAACCCTAACCTTCTGATTACCAGACGACCGCTCTACCTCCCGAGCCACTGTCTCTAACCTAACCTTCTGATTACCAGACGACCGCTCTCCCTCCTGAGCCACTGTCTAACCCTAACCTTCTGATTACCAGACGACCGCTCTACCTCCTGATCCACTGTCTAACCTATAACCTTCTAATTACCAGACGACTGCTCTACCTCCTGAGCTACTGTCTAACCCTAACCTTCAGATTACCAGATGACCAGCTCTACCTCCTGAGACACTGTTTAACCCTAACCTTCTGATTACCAGACGACAGCTCTACCTCCTGAGACACTGTCTAACCCTAACCTTCTGATTACCAGACGACCGCTCTACCTCCTGAGCCACTGTCTAACCCTAACCTTCTGATTACCAGACGACTGCTCTACTTCCTGAGCCACTGTCTAACCCTAACCTTCTGATTACCAGACGACCAGCTCTACCTCCTGAGCCACTGTCTAACCCTAACCTTCTGATTACCAGACGACTGCTCTACCTCCTGAGACACTGTCTAACACTAACCTTCTGATTACCAGACGACCGCTCTACCTCCTGAGACACTGTCTAACCCTAACCTTCTGATTACCAGACGACCGCTCTACCTCCCGAGCCACTGTCTCTAACCTAACCTTCTGATTACCAGACGACCGCTCTCCCTCCTGAGCCACTGTCTCTAACCTAACCTTCTGATTACCAGACGACCGCTCTCCCTCCTGAGCCACTGTCTAACCCTAACCTTCTGATTACCAGACGACCGCTCTACCTCCTGATCCACTGTCTAACCCTAACCTTCTGATTACCAGACGACTGCTCTACCTCCTGAGACACTGTCTAACCCTAACCTTCTGATTACCAGACGACCGCTCTACCTCCTGAGACACTGTCTAACCCTAACCTTCAGATTACCAGATGACCAGCTCTACCTCCTGAGACACTGTTTAACCCTAACCTTCTGATTACCAGACGACAGCTCTACCTCCTGAGACACTGTCTAACCCTAACCTTCTGATTACCAGACGACCGCTCTACCTCCTGAGCCACTGTCTAACCCTAACCTTCTGATTACCAGACGACTGCTCTACCTCCTGAGCCACTGTCTAACCCTAACCTTCTGATTACCAGACGACCGCTCTACCTCCTGATCCACTGTCTAACCCTAACCTTCTCATTACCAGACGACTGCTCTACCTCCTGAGCTACTGTCTAACCCTAACCTTCAGATTACCAGATGACCAGCTCTACCTCCTGAGACACTGTTTAACCCTAACCTTCTGATTACCAGATGACAGCTCTACCTCCTGAGACACTGTCTCTAACCTAACCTTCTGATTACCAGACGACCGCTCTCCCTCCTGAGCCACTGTCTAACCCTAACCTTCTGATTACCAGACGACTGCTCTACCTCCTGAGCCACTGTCTAACCCTAACCTTCTGATTACCAGACGACCAGCTCTACCTCCTGAGCCACTGTCTAACCCTAACCTTCTGATTACCAGACGACTGCTCTACCTCCTGAGACACTGTCTAACCCTAACCTTCTGATTACCAGACGACCGCTCTACCTCCCGAGCCACTGTCTCTAACCTAACCTTCTGATTACCAGACGACCGCTCTCCCTCCTGAGCCACTGTCTAACCCTAAACTTCTGATTACCAGACGACAGCTCTACCTCCTGAGACACTGTCTAACCCTAACCTTCTGATTACCAGACGACCGCTCTACCTCCTGAGCCACTGTCTAACCCTAACCTTCTGATTACCAGACGACTGCTCTACCTCCTGAGCCACTGTCTAACCCTAACCTTCTGATTACCAGACGACCGCTCTACCTCCTGATCCACTGTCTAACCCTAACCTTCTCATTACCAGACGACTGCTCTACCTCCTGAGCTACTGTCTAACCCTAACCTTCAGATTACCAGATGACCAGCTCTACCTCCTGAGACACTGTTTAACCCTAACCTTCTGATTACCAGATGACAGCTCTACCTCCTGAGACACTGTCTCTAACCTAACCTTCTGATTACCAGACGACCGCTCTCCCTCCTGAGCCACTGTCTAACCCTAACCTTCTGATTACCAGACGACTGCTCTACCTCCTGAGCCACTGTCTAACCCTAACCTTCTGATTACCAGACGACCAGCTCTACCTCCTGAGCCACTGTCTAACCCTAACCTTCTGATTACCAGACGACTGCTCTACCTCCTGAGACACTGTCTAACCCTAACCTTCTGATTACCAGACGACCGCTCTACCTCCCGAGCCACTGTCTCTAACCTAACCTTCTGATTACCAGACGACCGCTCTCCCTCCTGAGCCACTGTCTAACCCTAAACTTCTGATTACCAGACGACCGCTCTACCTCCTGATCCACTGTCTAACCCTAACCTTCTGATTACCAGATGACTGCTCTACCTCCTGAGCTACTGTCTAACCCTAACCTTCAGATTACCAGATGACCAGCTCTACCTCCTGAGCCACTGTCTAACCCTAACCTTCTGATTACCAGACGACTGCTCTACCTCCTGAGACACTGTCTAACCCTAACCTTCTGATTACCAGACGACTGCTCTACCTCCTGAGACACTGTATAACCCTAACCTTCTGATTACCAGACGACCGCTCTCCCTCCTGAGCCACTGTCTAACCCTAACCTTCTGATTACCAGACGACCGCTCTACCTCCTGAGCCACTGTCTAACCCTGACCTTCTGATTACCAGACGACCTGCTCTACCTCCTGAGCCACTGTCTAACCCTAACCTTCTGATTACCAGACGACTGCTCTACCTCCTGAGCCACTGTCTAACCCTAACCTTCTGATTATCAGACGACTGCTCTACCTCCTGAGCCACTGTCTAACCCTAACCTTCTGATTACCAGACGACTGCTCTACCTCCTGAGCCACTGTCTCCCCACCGGCCACAAGGATGATTGGATAAGCCAGCCAGAGCCTCCACCCCAGCGAAAAGAATGACCAGAACTACAGCGCCTTCAAGTTGGAACTCCCTCATTTATCAAGTTTTCTTATAAAGTATTCTATTTTCGTTCTTAAGCACAGAATTTAGAATGTGTGCACGCACAAAAAAAACTGGATTTATCACACGTGCGTAGTACACAGGTCCTACGCACACCTGTCTTCATAAATATCACCTTGCTCCTAAGCTTGAGCTTGTGCATGGTTTTAAGTATTTGCATACCAGAACCGCCCCGATTATCCATATATGGTCATGAAACACCCCCATGGGATGTGAAATAATGGACTGACCCGAGGGAATTACGTGTTATGGAGAAATACGAGACAGGCTGACAGACATGTACACGTACGGTGATGTCGGATATGATATCTCTTAAAGACCATATTAACTAATAAAGCCCATGCTGGAATATGACTGCCTTTTTCCGTTTTGTTCGATTAATACCCAGGGATTAAAGTTCTCCTCAATTGTATTCCAAATCGCGATGGATTTTCCGTAAATTTTCTACCTGCTGCCAGTGTTGGGAAAGTTCACTTTCTACATGAACTAGTTCAGTTCACAGTTCACAATTTTTTAAATGAACTAGTTCAGTTCATAGTTCATAATTCAAAATGTTGAACTAAAGTTCATGGTTTCAAAAATGAACGAATTTAGTTATTTTTAGTTCTTTTTTGATATATATATTTTTTTGATATAGATTTTTCACGTACAGTTACTTACATTACAAAAACACACATTGGGACAATGGAGGGGGGGGTCCTCCAGTTCATCTCTATGCCATCATCCACACCATAAGCAAGCAAAAACAAAACAAAAAGAAAAACAAGCAAAAAAGGAAAAGCAAACCAAGACAGGCACTGTACAGTATTGCACTTGCCTCGAGCCCATTCACATGTAGACATATATTTATTTTTTCCTATCCTAGGTCTGTCCATACAATGGGGCACTGGGCCTTTAGAAGGATCCGAGAAATTGCAGCAGGAAAATAGTCTAATAGTGGGGCCCACACCTCCTGAAAGGAAGCGTTGTTGCCTCTATGCATTTGCACAGTGTCTTTCATGGGGTAGGAGCACACCGAAGATCTCTCTATACCACATTTGTAAAAATGGAGGCTTATCCTTAATCCAGTTTATCAGAATGCATTTCCGGGCCGAAAGTAGAAGTTTATCAAATAGTTTGAATTGTAAAGGGTGTCACCCCTCCTACCCAACCCCCCCCCCCCCCCGAACCACCTCCAATGTACAGTCCCGTCCCCCCACCTACCCAACCTCCTCCAATGTACAGTTTCTATGTCAAATGTATATAGGCCTACTCTCTTTTCTGGACTCTTTTTGTATCACAAACAGTACTGTATTTGCAAATCTGGTATGTCATAAATGTATAGATGTAGCAGTACTGTCTATCTGTATGTCATGTATGTCCTGATTAATTGAAAATGGGGGACCCTGATACAGTGCAGCTCAATACATACAATTGTTAAGGGGATGCAGACCAGAGAAAGACTTTCGTCTTGTTTACATCAGGGTCCCCCATTTTCAATTCATGACTGAGCTGTACTATACTGTACCCATTCTGCAATATGTTAATAAAGTGTTCAATCAATCAATCAATCACTTGGCCCCAGAACCTGGATAAACACTTAGATTCCCAAAAGTAGTGATAGACTGTAGCCTGTAGGTACCCAGGTCTGTTTGACATTTCGAACATAAAGGAGATATTGAACGGCCCATTTTGTTAGTTCTTTTTTCAATACGTTGCTGCAAACTATTATTTGTAAAAAATATTGAACCACACAGACAGCAATCAGAATACTGGCATTTCCATAACGCTTTGCCACCGCGCATTCAGTCCACACTGCAGCTTTCATCTCTACAGTATATTTTCAAAAACATGAGGAACAACTTTGCTTGAATTGTCTTTATTATGAAAACTAAAACAGGACGTTTGCATATTCTCAATGTTGCTGTCGACGTTGTCGCGTCGATGTGGGGACTTGCTTCTTCAAACCGGGTGGACAAAGTTTACAGACAAACGTTAGATTGTTTCCGTCTGAGTCAGTACTGACTTTAACGTTAAACTATTTTAAATCCCCAAGCGCCGACATCTAGAGGTAGAGTTCTCTGAGCGAGTGCTGCTCTCGACCTGCTGCTGCGCAGCTCTGGGCTTCTGCTCGCAGACGCAGATTCAGCTGTTGTTGTGATGAGTCTGATGACGTAGCAGGGGGTGTACAGGCGCGTTGCCAGATCGGTTGGTTTTCCACATAATTTTAAAGCCTGTTTACGGTGTGTTTTCACTGGGTTTTCGGCTGAAATACATATGAAATCTGGCACATATTTGAACGCCGTTATAACAGATGCTGAGAATGAACGCACTTTTGAACTCCGTTACACAGCGCTGAGAATGAACGCGTTCTCAATTACGTTCATTTAGCGGATAATCAGTACGTTCAGTTCACGTTCGCCCAAAATACGAACGCGTTCATGAACGATCGTTCATTGAACGCGTTCAGGTACATCACTGCCTGCTGCATATGATTTCTAGAGGCATACAATCTATTTTGATGTCAGTATTGGGTAGCCTATATAAACAATAATACGAGAGCATATACAAGAACAATGAATCTCACTGCCATGTGTAGAATACAAACATGAACTTGAATCCCATCATCATATTTACATAGTCTGTCCACTATGTTTATTACTTTGTTATTTCCCCCCCCCCCCTATCTATGTAAAGCGACCTTGCATGGGTCTCTTGAAAGATATAAAATGAAGCTCTATTATTATTATAGTGAAGCTTTTACCACTACCCCATTCAAAAAAGTGCTGATTATCTAAGGGATTGTAATATCTAGTCCTATAAACTCAACTGATAAGCTGGAGAAATCCAGTGACTGCTGTGAAAGTGCAGCTGACAACAAGGGAAAGACCATGTGACGGCTTGGAAAGACAGCTGACAGGAAGGAAAGACCCCAACGGGGCTGTCATGGACTAGCTATCCATGATGGCAGGCTCCGTCGCTTAATTAAGTGCACAAAAGCCACCCCTCATTGCTACGAAAAGTCTAAAGAGAAAAACACCCCTAGAGTCTGCGAGAGACAGAACCAGAGGCGAACCGGACCGCGCAGTGCACAGTGCGCCACACGCCGAAACACAAGCCCCCCATAGCCGGCACGCGCCAACGAGGAAGTGTCCTGCACGGAGCAGGTCTGGTTCTCCTCCCACCAGCGAGGCGAGCCCAAGATTCCTGCCGCAGAACCCATTGGAACCGCCCGCAAAACATTTGGGTCAGTATGAGCGCTTAGTAACGTTTCGCCTCAAAGCCGTTTCTGGCCGAACTAGTCATCGAATCTTTAATATTTTTTTTTATTCGTATTCAGAGGTATTTCGTCGAGATATTTCGTCAAGTAATGTTTTAAAAAAAATATGAGAAATATGGTAAAAAACAACATTTATCCGTTTTTTTCGATGAAAAAAAACGTTGTAACGTTTCGCCTCAACGCCGTTTCTGGCCGAACTATTCATCGAATCTTTAATATCTTTTTTGATTCGTATTCAGAGGTATTTCGTCGAGATATTTCGTGGAGTAATGTTTTAAAAAAAATAAGAGAAATATGGTAAAAAACAACATTTATCCGTTTTTTTCGATGAAAAAAAACGTAACGTTTCGCCTCAACGCCGTTTCTGGCCGAACTAGTCATCGAATCTTTAATATTTTTTTTTATTCGTATTCAGAGGTATTTCGTTGAGATATTTCGTCGAGTAATGTTTTAAAAAAAAAAATGAGAAATATGGTAAAAAACAACATTTATCCGTTTTTTAGATGAAAAAAAACTTTATATCAAACAAACACAGATTTGAGTGGTTATAATTCATAAATATGAGTAATCTGTTGAGAGATATATTGAGATTATGCTATTACTGTTAATCATGGGGAAAAAAAGGTTTTAAAAATAGTAAACAGTTAAAATTATATGGCTTTAAACATGAGCCATGATTTCATGACCAGGCCCAGGGTGTGTCAGCAGTCCTAGGGAGGCATAAGGGTTAAGGTGCCAAAGAGGGAGTTTGAGGACCATCTGAAAACAACTCACACAGACAGCAAAAGATATGAACAGAGGGAACTACCACCAGACATGCCACCAATTCCTCAACCAGAACACCAGCTGGATGACCAAGGTGGAGGGAGGTTGAGGAAGCAGTGAGGAAGGCAAGGGCAGCTTCAGCTCCAGGACCAAATGGAGTTCCATACCGGCTGTATAAAAACTCCCCAAATATCTTATGCTATCTGTGGAGGAAAATGAAGGTGATGTGGACAAAGCAAACCATCCCAAAAGCGTGGCGAAGAGCAGGGGGAGTAGTAATCCCCAAGGAGAAGGATGCCTCAAACATTGATCAATTCCGGCAGATCGACCTGCTGAATGTTGAAGGGAAGGTCTTCTTTAGCATTGTTGCTAAAAGGATGACAACATACCTGAAGCAAAACAACTTGATTGACACATCTGTGCAGAAGGCCGGCATTCCTGGTTTCTCAGGATGCTTGGAACATACAAGCATGATATGGCACCAAATCCAATCTGCCAAAAGGGAAGGAAGAGACCTGCACGTCTTATTCCTGGACCTAGTCAACGCTTTTGGATCCGTCCCCCATTCTCTCATCTGGACAGCCTTCAACTTCTTCCACATCTCAAATACCATCACAAACCTGGTGAGAAATTACTTCCAAGATCTGCAATTCTGTATCAAAACAACAGAATACACAACATCATGGCAATCTTTGGAAGTGGGAATAATGGCTGGATGTACCATCTCCCCACTAGCCTTCACCATGGCAATGGAAGTGGTCATTCGAGCTTCCGAGTGGGTTGTGGGAGGAGAACGTCTGCAATCTGGACAGCGTCTACCTCCTATTCGTGCCTACATGGATGACATGACCACCTTGACCTCAACCATAGCATGCACCAAACGTCTGCTGGGAAAGCTTCATGCCAACATTACATGGGCACGGATGAAGTTCAAACCCAGCAAATCCAGGAGCATATCCATTGTCAAGGGAAAACTCGTGGACCAGAGGTTCCACATCAAGGATACACCCATTCCTTTGGTGTCAGAACTGCCAGTCAAGAGCCTAGGGCGATGGTACAACGCGAGCCTCAAAGACTCAGACCAGAGTGATCAGCTGAGGGAAGAAACCATCAAAGGCCTTGTCAGCATAGACAAGACCTTGCTCCCTGGAAAGCTGAAACTCTGGTGCCTGCAGTTTGGATTGCTCCCCCGCCTGATGTGGCCTCTAACGGTCTACGAGATCCCCATGACCAAAGTCGAGAAGCTGGAGAGGACAATCAGTTCATACATCAAGAAGTGGCTTGGCCTCCCGCGTTGCCTCAGCAACATCGGCTTGTATGGACACGGGGCCCTGGAATTGCCTGTCTCTAGCCTCATAGAGGAGTTTAAATGCACCAAAGTGAGGCTGAACATGACCCTGACCGAGTCTCAAGATGAAGTGATCCGAGCGGCTGCTCCCAGACTGGCAACTGGGAGGAAATGGATCCCATCTGAGGCCGTACAGCAAGCAAAATCTGCTCTCAGGCATGGAGACATTGTAGGACAGGTGCAGCATGGAAGAGGTGGGTTTGGACTTGGGACAAGTCGACCCACATGGCACAAGGCAACATCAATCCAGAGGAGAAAGCTGGTGGTGGCTCAGGTTCGGCAACAAGAGGAGGCAGACAGATGCGCAAAGGCAGTCTCACAGTCCAAACAGGGCCAATGGACTAGCTGGGAAAACCTGGAGCATCGTAAGCTCACATGGAAGGATCTTTGGGAGATGGAAGGAAGCCAAATCAGCTTCATCATCAGAGCCACCTATGATGTTCTCCCCACGCCCAAGAACCTAAACCAGTGGTTTGGAGAAGATCCTTCTTGTGTGCTTTGCTAAACCCCCGCAACACTGAGGCACATCCTCACCGGCTGCAAAACCAGTTTGTCCCAAGGGCGCTACACCTGGAGACACAACCAGGTCCTAAGACAACTGGCAATCACCCTGGAAGGAAGGAGAACTACCAACAATGCCCTCCCTCCCCCAATGCCTAGACACTCAAACACCACTTCTTTTGTAAGAGCAGGACAGCTCCCAGCAAAGCCATCTGCAAGAGTGGAGGCAACCCTCCTGGACACTGCCCGGGATTGGAGAATGCAGGTTGACTTGGACCAGAAACGAATCTTTCCGCCTGAGATAATTACAACTAACCTCAGGCCGGACCTGGTCTTGTGGTCAACCTCCCAGAAGTCTGTATTCATTGTGGAACTAACTGTACCATGGGAGGCTGCAGTTGGTGAAGCATATGAACGTAAACGACTGAAGTACTCCGACATAGCAGCCGAGGCAGAACAACGCGGCTGGCGTGCCCAGGTGCTTCCGGTGGAGGTTGGTTCTAGAGGATTTGTTGCCATGTCCACAACCAAGCTTCTTAAGGGGATGGGAGTGCGAGGACAGGCATTCCGACAAGCTGTCAAAACACTGTCAGAGGCTGCCGAACGAAGCAGCAGATGGCTATGGATTAAGAGAAAGGACCCCAATTGGGCTGCAAAATTACCATCGAGGGGTAAAAGCAGAGGGGGGCACACCTGGGACGCCAGGTGTTGCCGTTGAGCCCTTCGGAGGTGTCGTGGGCCTGTCAACGAAACACCAATGAAGGAGGGTGCCCACCTGAAGACCCCAGTGAAGCTTTTACCACTACCCCATTCAAAAAAGTGCTGATTATCTAAGGGATTGTAATATCTAGTCCTATAAGCTCAACTATTGTTATTATTATTATTATTATTATTATTAAAATACTGTCTTTTACGGTTAGTCTCAGTGAAGTTTCAACGGAGCGAGGTAATCTATTCTAACCAACAAATTGAAGTAGAAAGCATTTCGTTGTGGCCAATCTTATTTGGAAACATGACACAAAATAATAGTATGTCGCTTTTTATTTGAAACAATATTTAATCGCGTTTGTGGTGTTCTGTAACCCCTTTCGTGACTGTGATGCACCGAGTGAATCCACAGTCACTTGCTCCTCAATAGGAAACCAACCTAGATTTACCCTGAAGGACTGGTTCTAACCGAACCGTTTGTTATACAAGAATCACAGAGAAATGTCAAAGGTACTCACATTTGCACGAGGGTTTCGGACAGAGATACGGGATGATTTGAAAGCTCGGCGTTGCTAATAAACATTTTAATTTTTTTTTATAAACTGGTCAACACAGCATTATTTCCGGCGTTGGCTGCCTGGTGTGATCACAGCGCATGTGCATCATGCACACAACGCCGGAAATAATGCAGTGTTGACCAGTTTATAAAAAATATTTAAAATGTGTATTAGCAACGCCGAGCTTTCAAACCATCCCGTATCTCTGTCCAAAACCCTCCTGCAACTGTGAGTACCTTTGAAACGTCTCTGTGATTCTTGTATAACGAACGGTTCGGTCAGAACCAGTCATTCAGGGTAAATCTAGGTTGGTTTCCTATTGAGGAGCAAGTGACTGTGGATTCACTCGGTGCATCACAGTCACGAAAGGGGCTAGGTGGTTGATGGTGGTTGAGAAATGAGAGAGAGAACCCTTGTAAGTTATCTCTATTTATACACTGTGGAGCGCAGTTCTGGAAGGTTCTAGCCTGTTCTAACCGGTTCTACTATATGACATCATACTGAAGCTTAACTTGAATTACACTATGACACGGCGGCAGTTACAGGTTCTGCGTCTGCCCCCCCTGCCAAACAAGCAAGCCAACCTCTTGTTCGCGCATGGGCCCATTATAATTACACTACTGTCGCTATTTCACAATGAACTATAATGAATTACGGTTCATACAGAACACGCGCCAGTGTCAGGAGTAATGCACGAAAGCTTATTTCCGCGTTGAAACTAATGCATGAACTGAGGAGCGCATATGCCGTAGTAACGATATTCTACCACTGGGCGTCAGCTAAGCATGCTCAGAGCTGTGCGTCGACATAAGCACAAAGTCAAGTTCACATTCAAATTGATAAATCCCACACTTTGCTTAGAAATGGTCGTACGCACGGGTTAAGCACATATCTGTGCGTACGCCACGTTGATAAATGAGGGCCCTGGCCCTTAAGTGGCCCATCACAGAGAAGTTCAAGGACTGCCTATGGCAGAATCAACTCCTTAATTAACTCTCCTCTGCCCGTGGCAGTAGTATCTCCCTTCCTCCACGTAGCCATGGAACGGGGGATGATATCTGTCACATATATATATATATATATATATATATACAGTAAGAATAAATATATATATACAGTATATACAGCATTATTGTACATGCTATCATACAGAGTTATAAGGGTTATATGCAGGTGTATAAGTAGGTATATAGGAGGATTATATGCAGGTATATTCAGTCAGATATGGATATGTATATATATGCTGTAAATATAAATACATAATGTATCTATGCGGTATATACAGCACTGTTGTACATGCTATCATACAGAGTATATGGGTAGACTATATAGTATGAGGGGGGTAGTTAAGATTATTATGATTACTATGTGTAGGGCAGTTGTAGACAGTGAAAGCAGTAGGTACTAGGTAGGTATAAATTGAGTAGGCAGCAGAGTTCAGAGTCGTACAGTGTGGGTAACAGCGCCTCGGGTGTAGGAGTCAGAGTTCAGAGTCGTACAGTATGGGTAACAGAGCCTAGGGTGTAGGAAATGGAGTTCAGAGTTTATATGGTATGGAGGGGGGCAGTCAACGTGGCCCAGAGTTCAGAAAGATGACAGCTGAGGGAAAGAAGCTGTTCCTGAGTCTGCTTGACTTGGAGTGGAGGTTCCTGTACGGTCTCCCAGAGGGGAGGAGGGCAAACAGTCCATGCTGCCTTCCTCAGACACCGTTTGTGATGGATAGACTCCATTGCAAGGAGTGGTGTACCGGTGATGCGTTGGGTGGTTTCCATACCTCATTTTTGCATTCTGTATTTCTTTTTTTTACGTTTGCTTTTTTGTACCTCATTGTCTGCATTTTACTTCATTGTACTTTAGGTTGTACTTTAGTTTGTCTATTGTATATTGTATATTTGTATAGTGCTGGCACTTTATTCTTCGTTTTTACTGTATGAAGCACATTCTCAGGGGCTCACACAGAACCAAGCATTTACACTGTAATGTACATGTACTTTATTTAAACGTGACAAATAAAACAAAACTTGAAACTTGAAACTCTGCAGTGCTTTCTGGTCAGAGGCAGTGCAGTTGCCTTACCAGACTGTGATGCAGTTGGTGAGGATGCTTTCTATGGCGCACCAGTAGAAGTTCACCAGAATCTGAGGGGACAGGTGGGCTTTCCTCAGTCTCTTCAGGAAGAAGAGGCGCTGGTGAGCCTTCTTGACCAGTGACGATTCTGACGAGGGGTTGAGCTTCTAGGACATAGTAGTATTCAGTGTGTGTATAGTACATACTGTAGTAGTACTCAGTGTGTATAGTATATAGTAGTATTCACTGTGTATTGTACATACTGTAGTAGTACTCAGTGTGTATAGTATAATATTCACTGTGTATTGTCCATAGTAGTACTCAGTGTATTGTACATAGTAGTACTCAGTGTATAGTATATAGTAGTACTCAGTGTATATAGTACTGTAGTAGTATTCAATGTATATAGTATATAGTAGTATTCACTGTGTATTTTACATAGTAGTACTCAGTGTATAGTATATAGTAGTACTCAGTGTGTATAGTACATACTGTAGTAGTACTCAGTGTATATAGTAGGATTCACTGTGTATTGTACATAGAATTACTCAGTGTATAGTATATAGTAGTACTCAGTGTGTATAGTACATACTGTAGTAGTACTCAGTGTATATAGTATATAGTGGGATTCACTGTGTATTGTACATAGTAGTACTCAGTGTATAGTATATAGTAGTTGTAACTGAGGGGTACAATTCCCTGACTGTATTGATAAGTATGGTATCATTAAACCACTACCGCTTTATGTACTTTAATTACTGGCCATACAGTACACGATATCTAAGTATGATGAACACTTTCCCACATATGAAATCAGGTCCACACAAAGGTAATAGTCAAATATTTAATATATAGCAAAGGGTACATATAATAGTTACTTATTACATTTATGATTTGAATGCACTTGTAAGGCAAATGAGTATTCGTAGGCAAATCAACACTGAATGTCCAATCTCTGGTTACGCAGGAAGCAAGTATACAACCTGGCTCTTAGGGAATTATAACGATGGCACTTAATGATTATAGCGGGATATACTGTAAAGGGTCCTGCCGGTTGTAAGCCAGTAGGGGGGGTAGGAGAGCCGTCGGCTGTATCCCGTCTGGTCAACGATTTCTAGGGAGAATTCAGGTACAGAACACAGTGCCCGTAGAATCTTGATCCGCAGATGAATACACTTGGGCTCTCTTGTAGACGATAGCTGTAGCTGTAGCTGTAGGTCCACAACGGAGAAGAAGCAAGGCGACCTCAGTCTGGTCTGAGCGCCGTCTCACCTTGGCTCCTCTCGGGGTAAATCCAACACTCACCGGTGTTGGCGATTATCCGCTCCACAAATCAAAGCACCAAAGCAAATAGATATTCCATGCCGTATAGGCTCAGCAGTCGTCGGGGTAGGTAATCCAATGTGCAGGTCCACTCGGTCCTCGTCTAGAACTCCTCGGATGAAAGCACCACGTGTGGTCTGCCCAACCTGGTTAAGACTCTAGATAACACGAGGAAGCGATGGGGGTGCTGCTCACTTTAGAACTCTAACCGCACGATGCACCATACATAATAGACTATTATTACTCAATAGAAATACGGTGCCAAACTCTGGCAATTCAGCTATTAATTCGTACGAGGTCTCACTGCTATTCTAAGGCCAAACCGGCCATACTACACCGCACGCGGTATCGTGGGGTGAGGCTTCACGTCTTGTTACTTAGTTGGGTAGAAGGGTAAAGGACTAAGAGGAATTCTACATTTCTTGCGCCATATTTATATGCACAGTGGACAAGTAGTGCCGCTCTGCTTTCGGTAGCCGTATTCCTGCGCGGAGCTGGGGCTAGTAAGGGCATGTCTCGTCGGTACCTTTGAACTTGAACGCCAGGGGCTTGTCCCTGGCGCCTGGTCCTTTTGTCCAATAAGAGAATGAACCATTATGGGCTGTAGTAGAATAAAGGGATATTCCGTGTATATGTACAAGGAATATACAAGGGATATCAAACGATATACAAATACTATTCAATATATATCCATAAATAAATATATATATTCGGTTTAATCTGATCCTTCACAACAGCCGCCCCCTAATTAGTCCCACCTAATTAGATAAGCAGAGACAGATTAACCGCACTGTCCACTACTCAATGTCCGCTGTAAGGGTCAGTCAACTCACAAAGTCATGGGGTCATGGTCGTCATCAATAGTATCAGGGAGCCTTGGCAGTTCTATTAGCCTCGCCACGGGTCGGGTGTAAGTCCGTCCTTGGACGAGCACTTCAGCTGCTCGGACCTTTCCATCGGTACCGGTGATCACTTTGCTTACGCGGCCAGCCGGCCACATAGCTCTGGGTAGTGACTGGTCAATAATCATGACGACTGTTCCTTCTGTCAAATTGTCTCTCTCTTTTACCCACTTCTGGCGGGTCTGTAGAGACGGTAGGTAGTGGAGTAGGAAGCTGTTCCAAAACTTGTCAGCCAGTACTTGACTGTACCTCCACATTCTTCGGCCGTTCGCTTCTTCAGGCCTGTACATTGTCTGTGGTAGCGCGGGGTCCAGCCGCCCCATCAAGAGGGTGTTGGGGGTGACTGGGTCGACATCTGCTACATCACTTGAGACGTAACCGAGGGGCTTTGAGTTCAATACTCCCTCGATCTCCGTGAGGACTGTCATTAGGACTTCTTCCGCCACAGTCTGGGCCCCAAGCACGGCGTACAGGGCTGTCTTTATGGAACGTACTTCTCGTTCCCAGGTTCCACCGAAGTGAGGTGCGTTCGGGGGATTAAACTGGAAGTCAATCTGGGATGGAGCGAGGTGGGTCTTAAGTTCTGGGCCCATAGCTTGGAAGCTCTCTCTCAGCTCTCTTTCTCCGCCTTTGAAGTTTGTCCCGTGATCAGACAACAATGTAGACGGTTTTCCTTTCCGTGATGTGAATCTTCGGAAGGCCATAAGGAATGAGTCTGTGCTCATGGTTGGGAGGAGTTCGATATGTATCGCTCTGGTGGTCATGCATTTGAATACAATACCCCACCGCTTCTCGGTTCCTCTTCCTCTCTTTATATACAGCGGGCCAAAACAGTCCATACCGGTGGAGTGAAAGGGCTTGTCGCCGAGTCGGAGGCGACAGGGAGGTAGGTCAGCCATCCGGGGTATACTGGGCTGCGCGCGCCACTTACGGCAGTCTAGACAGGTTCGCTGGAAGCGCCGCACTGCTTCTCTCCCTTGCAGTATCCAATAACGACGTCTGATCTCCGCGAAGACTCTCTCTTCCCCTGCGTGGTGCACATCCTCGTCGTATTTTTTTATGATCAGCTCTGTGACCTTGTGTCGGCTGTTCAAGACTATCGGGTACTTAACGTCATCCGGTAGGTCTGGGGCTCTCCGCAGACGACCACCCACTCTGATGAGATTATGGGCGTTGCTCTCGGGGGCTAGGTGGAGCAGTCTGCTGTCTGATGGGACGGGCTTTGCTCCCTGTAGACAGGCTAGCTCATCGGGGAACGAGTCTCTCTGGGCTCGTTGTAGTAGAAGGAGTTCTGCTTCTTCGTAGTCAGCTGCTGAAATGTCAGTTGTGGGCTGAACCTCTGGGTGGTGCCACAGAAATGTCTTTAGCTGCGCACTCTCTAGGGTGAGGCAATCGTCTAGAACCGGGTCTGTGGGGACGAGTGTGTGTGTCAACCCACAGAACATAGGTTTCTTGTTCTCTGCCTCCTCTTTGCTCGCCTCCCGTGGGGTGGGTGTAGGCCACTCTTCTTCGGGGAGCTTGAGGAACTCTGGCCCGTCACTGTAGAGGTTGTGACGGGTGAGGTCATCCAGGGACATTCCCCGGGTGATGACGTCAGCTGGGTTGTGTTTGGTGTCCACATACCTCCAGCTGGTTACTTCTGTTAACTCTTGAATCTCAGTGACTCTGACTCCCACGAAGACCTTGTATCTGCACGAATCGGACCGGATCCATGTGAGTACGGTCGTGGAGTCTGACCACAAGATTGTTCTTTGCACCGGGATGGTGAGTTCACGTTGGATTAACGTGGCGAGCTGCGCTCCTGCTAGGGCTGCGCAGAGCTCTAGGCGCGGGATAGATTGTTGCTTGCGTGGGGCTATTCTTGAGCGAGCCAGGATGAAAGCAGTATGTATTTCTCCTCCCTCCTCTCGGGCACGCAAGTAAGCCACCGAACCGTAGGCTACTTCGGAGGCGTCGCTGAATACGTGCAGGTCGATCTTGCATGTCTCTGGCCTCACTGTGGGTGGGAAGTAGCTGCGGCGTATATTAACACCTGGGAGTGAGCGGAGTTCCGTCTCCCACTCTCTCCATGTGGATGCAAGGTGTTCGGGTATGGGATCGTCCCAGCCCTGGTCTTTGTCCCATAGCGCTCTTACAATCATCTTTGCCCTGGTGGTGTAAGGTAGAATACATCCCAACGGGTCATATTGTCTGGCGAGTGTTCTGTATACACTCCGTCTGGTGGTCGGTATTGCCGTCGACCTTCCCTGCTCCTTGATCAGGGGTTTGTGTCTATAATGGAGCGAGTCTGTTTTGAAGCGCCAGACTAGTCCTAGTGTCATTTCTTGGGCTTCTCCTGGGATGGTCGCCATCCAGGTGTCGCTGCTCGCGGCCTTGTCCTCGGGGGAGAGGCTGCGCAGTACTTGCGGGTCGCTGCTGGCCCACTGCCTGAGATCAAAGCCGCCTTTGATCAGGGAGGCGCGGAGCTTGAGTAGGAGAGCCTTGGCTTCTTCTGGCGTCGAGACGCTTTGTAAACAGTTGTCCACGTAGAAACTATTTGTCACACTTTGTCGGACCTCTTCATCTGCTGCTGGGTCCTCTGGGTTGAGGCTGCGCAATACTGGGGGGTCGCTGCTGGCCCGCTGCCGGAGATCAAAGCCGTCTTTGATCAGGGAGGCGCGGAGCAGCGCACGACGTCGCCAGTCAATTTTCTTTATGTGTCCCGCTGTGATTCGCTTGTTAATCTCAGCGCGGTACACAGCCTCTTGAGCGGGGTCTTTGGCTAGGCGCCGCTCTGTGTTCAATGGATACCGCTCCGTCGCCTCTTTTGTGGCGTGAAAGGTGGGCATTCCCTCTCCCCTCAGGAGTGGAGTTGCGTATCTCATCACTCCGTTGACGTTGACTCTCTTTGTCCCGTGCTCGAGGAGGGCTATAGCGTAGATATCTTCCTTAGAACGAATGTCTTTCTTTTCGTTCTTAAAGGGCATTGTCTCTAGTGTCCATAGCCTCTCGACATGCTGCAGGAGTGTGGTGTCTCCTTCTGTCGCTCTGGAGTGGAGGCAGCTAGTGGCTGCTGTTCGGTTAAGAGACTTGGCGAGGGGGCCTTGTAATGTCCATCCTAGGCGGGTCTCGACTGCTGCAGGACAACCTCTGGGTCCTGTATGGACCCGGTCTATCGGGACTATGAGGTCTGCATGGTCGGAGCCTATCAGCAGGGTCGGGGTGGCACCGTCTATGAGCGGTATAGGTAGTTGACGCAGGTGCACGTATTTCTCCATCAGCTTGGCGATGGGGTAGGTGTACTGCGATAGTCCTATTTCTTGGCTGGTGAAAGCATTGGTAATCCTGTACCGTCTCTCTGGCTGCCCGCTTGCTGCGATAGTGAAGGAGACATTCTCGCCCTTTATCGTCTTTAGATCTCTTCTTATTGTCCGAATCGTCATCTGGTTCTCGCTCCCCCGCAGCCCCAGCTGGGCCGCAGCGGACGCGAGGAGAAGGGTCTTCTCTGACCCGTCGTCAAGGACGGCGTAAGTGTCCATGACCTTATCTTGGTAACTCAGTGTTACACGGACCACCTTTAAGAGCACCTGGGCGCCGCTGCTGCTAGCGGGGTCAATGTACATAACACTTGCCTTTGTGCTGTTGGATGGTGCAGGCTTTCTTTTGTTACTGTCGTGTAGGACATCCAGATGGGCTCCGTCACACCGACTACACCTCTTCTTTAGGCGGCACTCGGCTGCCATGTGACTGCGCGCACATCGGTAACAGCGCCTGTTGGACTTTATCCAGTGACTCACTTCTTCAGCGGTCATCTTCTTGAACTGGTCACATTGTGACAACCAGTGTTCCTTCTCGCAGTACGGGCACACCATCTTCCACTTCTCTTTCATCGAGGGGGTACTGTGGTTCTTGCTGCTCGGTACTGATTCTGATTGGTGCATGACAGTCACCGATCTTCGGCCATCGTTTACTCTCCTAGGTCCCTCTCTGGAGCTTGGTGTGCTCCGCACGAACGTATCCAGCCGTAGGCTGCTGACTTCTCTCGCCAGGAAGTCGGCTAAGTCTAGGAGGGATGGCTCGGGACCGTTAGGATCACGGTGGTCTCTTTGCCGCCTGAAGCGCTCCTGTCGGGCGGGCGGCAGCTTCTCTAAAATCCTCTCGACGTTCGAGTTTGCGTATAGTTCGTGCATACCCTTTTCTCGTTGCGCCCCCAGCATCCCTACCAGGGATTGTACTTTTATAGACAGGTCGTCTAGTGAGCGATTGTCTGTTGCTGGGGGTAGGCGGTCAATATGCCTTATCTCCTGTATTACGTAATCCCATATACGTCCATATCTCTGGTCCAGCGCTGCTAGAGCCGCGGTGTATGGGGTCGTAGAGGTGGCATAGGCCAGCGCTATGTTGTGCGCTCGGGGCACTTTCAGGTGCTTCAATAATATTGCATACTTGTGGCGTTCATCAGCGACATCCACCATCATTGTCTCTAGGCACATCCGGAGTTCCGTGTACTGTGCTCGATTCTCATGGGTGAAGTCTGGAAACGTCGGTGTGCCAATGTATGACGCCATGGATGGCTGGCTCTGGAACCCCTTGTGGAGGGAGGGGGTGTTGCCCTGGTGATCAGCTGCTCCATTAGCTGCGCTTGTAGTCTGTCGCGCTCGGCTTCGCGCTTGGTGAGATCTGCTACTCTTTGGGCACCGGCAGCGGCGCGCTGGGCGTCGGCCCGGTCTCTTGCCATATTCTCTTCCGTCTGAAGGCGTCTCAGCTCCAGACGTATGTGCTCTTCTTCGCTCCGTTGCTGCGCTTGGAGTTGTTCGCGCTCGCTAAGCGTCTGTGCTTGGAGTCGATCGCGTTCACCCTGAAGTCGATCGCGTTCACCCTGAAGTCGATCGCGTTCGGTAGAGGCTGTCAGGCTGGCGAAGAACGCCTGTGACAGCATCCTCTCCGCCTCGCTGGGGGAAGACGCTTGTAGAGGTGAGCCGCTCCTGGCTGTACTCGTTGGGGAGTCCTGGAGCTCTATCTCCTCGGCGCTCTCCTCATCTTGTTCCGTGCAGAGTTCCACCTCTGGAGGGTTGTCTTCCTCCCGGAGCTCTGGGGGGACTACTTCTTCGGTCTTGGCGGGGGGTAAAGTCGTGTCAGTTCCCTCCTGGTCCCAACGTGAGCTTGGTCAGTTACATTAGAACCCACTAGGGCCTCTGTGGTCGGGGTATCCTGGTTGATAGGGTCGGACATAATTTTACTTTCTACTTTTACCGTGTTTACTCTTTGTAGAAGGCTAGGTAGTTTACTGACAGCGTAATCCTCTAAGTACTGAGGTGGCTGTCGTCTACGTTGCGGGCGTTCTACTTTAGGAGGACCGTTTCGTGGAGTGTTCATCATAGGCCATTTCAATATTAATACCACTATATTAATATTACACTAATTACCCTCCGGCTCGAAGGACCAATTGTAACTGAGGGGTACAATTCCCTGACTGTATTGATAAGTATGGTATCATTAAACCACTACCGCTTTATGTACTTTAATTACTGGCCATACAGTACACGATATCTAAGTATGATGAACACTTTCCCACATATGAAATCAGGTCCACACAAAGGTAATAGTCAAATATTTAATATATAGCAAAGGGTACATATAATAGTTACTTATTACATTTATGATTTGAATGCACTTGTAAGGCAAATGAGTATTCGTAGGCAAATCAACACTGAATGTCCAATCTCTGGTTACGCAGGAAGCAAGTATACAACCTGGCTCTTAGGGAATTATAACGATGGCACTTAATGATTATAGCGGGATATACTGTAAAGGGTCCTGCCGGTTGTAAGCCAGTAGGGGGGGTAGGAGAGCCGTCGGCTGTATCCCGTCTGGTCAACGATTTCTAGGGAGAATTCAGGTACAGAACACAGTGCCCGTAGAATCTTGATCCGCAGATGAATACACTTGGGCTCTCTTGTAGACGATAGCTGTAGCTGTAGCTGTAGGTCCACAACGGAGAAGAAGCGAGGCGACCTCAGTCTGGTCTGAGCGCCGTCTCACCTTGGCTCCTCTCGGGGTAAATCCAACACTCACCGGTGTTGGCGATTATCCGCTCCACAAATCAAAGCACCAAAGCAAATAGATATTCCATGCCGTATAGGCTCAGCAGTCGTCGGGGTAGGTAATCCAATGTGCAGGTCCACTCGGTCCTCGTCTAGAACTCCTCGGATGAAAGCACCACGTGTGGTCTGCCCAACCTGGTTAAGACTCTAGATAACACGAGGAAGCGATGGGGGTGCTGCTCACTTTAGAACTCTAACCGCACGATGCACCATACATAATAGACTATTATTACTCAATAGAAATACGGTGCCAAACTCTGGCAATTCAGCTATTAATTCGTACGAGGTCTCACTGCTATTCTAAGGCCAAACCGGCCATACTACACCGCACGCGGTATCGTGGGGTGAGGCTTCACGTCTTGTTACTTAGTTGGGTAGAAGGGTAAAGGACTAAGAGGAATTCTACATTTCTTGCGCCATATTTATATGCACAGTGGACAAGTAGTGCCGCTCTGCTTTCGGTAGCCGTATTCCTGCGCGGAGCTGGGGCTAGTAAGGGCATGTCTCGTCGGTACCTTTGAACTTGAACACCAGGGGCTTGTCCCTGGCGCCTGGTCCTTTTGTCCAATAAGAGAATGAACCATTATGGGCTGTAGTAGAATAAAGGGATATTCCGTGTATATGTACAAGGAATATACAAGGGATATCAAACGATATACAAATACTATTCAATATATATCCATAAATAAATATATATATTCGGTTTAATCTGATCCTTCACAACAGTAGTACTCAGTGTATATAGTACTGTAGTAGTACTCAATGTATATAGTATATAGTAGTATTCACTGTGTATTTTACATAGTAGTACTCAGTGTATAGTATATAGTAGTACTCAGTGTGTATAGTACATACTGTAGTAGTACTCAGTGTATATAGTATATAGTAGGATTCACTGTGTATTTTACATAGTAATACTCAGTGTATTGTACATAGTAGTACTCAGTGTATATAGTACATAGTTGTACATATTTTCCAATCCTGCATCCAGTGTTGGATCACATCACTACCACCCCTGCAGGACTTAATATAGCAGGAGGTGCAAATCCAGAGCCTGCAGAATAATGAAAGACCCCCACCGTCCACCCAAACAAGAGTCTGTTCAAGCTGCTGCGGTCAGGCAAGCGCCTATGCTTGCACATACGCAGCAAGAACAGAGAGACTAAGGCTCAGCTTCTTCCCCCAGGCCATCAGAACATTGAACACTGAACTCTCCACACATGAGCACACACATACACACACAACACACATTCTGCATTCGCTCACACACAAACGGTCACTTTAAACAAAATGGAAAGGACACTGGAACAAGGAAAATAAAGGTCATAGGAAAGAACTGATGTGGTTCTTGTATAGTATAGTATAGTTTAGAAATAGCAAGTATAGCATAAGGATATAGAGTAAAAACTGTATATTGTATAGTAGTGTACATAGGACCCAGTGCCTTAATTCATAGCTAACATTGTATTGCATTATCTCAGGACTTTAGCATGTCTATTTTATCATGCCTATTGTATGTCTATTTTATTACCTTACCTGTTTATTATGTCTCTTTTATTATTTAGTATTATTGCACAATCAAAGCGGGCATGGCCACCCACATTTTACTGTATGCCCTGGTATGTATGTGACAAATAAACCTCTTGAATCTTGAATCTTGTTGTAGTACTAGGACTCTGACTCGAGTCCGAGTCCTGGACTGATTTTCAGGACTTGTGACTCGACTTGGACTTTAGCACTGATGACTCGGACTTGGACTCGAGCATTGACTGCATTCGGACTCGGAAGGTGCAATATAGGTGTAATAGGCCCTAATCATTTGGCATAAGATATTGATGGCTAGTGCATTTGTTTGGCTCTCTTTGAAATGGTGACCACTGTGTCATTTATGTTTAATGTAGACTTTTTTTTTTTGTATGTCAGCTCTTTGACTGCCAGAGTGGAGTGGACTCAACCTCGATGACTTGGACTCAGACTACTAGGGTAATGGGGACTCGACTCGTGGCTCTTCTTCTTTGGTGACTCGGACTTGGACGGACTCGAGACTCGACTCGGACTCAAGATTTTGTGAATCGACTACAACACTGCCTGCTTCAAGACCCATCTATTCTCCACTGCCTTCTCTTAGCCCCCCCCTTCTGTGTTTGTGTCATGCTTGTCTGTTGTTTGACTCACTATACCAGCACCCCTTAGTGTAAAGTGACTAATATACATTTCTCTTTATTATTATTATTATTATTATTATTATTATTATTATTATTATTATTATTATTATTATTATTATTATTATTATTATTATTATTATTATTATTACAAACATTACCAACGTAAACACACCTTTTATAGTTACATAAAAGTTACACAAATTACAGCTATTCAAAACACTTATACCTGTTAGTCTTGTGTCAGTCAACTAGAGAAAGAAAACATGTCCCCCTCCCCATTATTATTTTATTTAAAATTTTTGGTGAAGGGCTATTAGTTTACCTTTGGATGTACCTTTGGATGTTGGCATCCCCCCCCCCCCCCAGAACAAACTAAAATAAACACTGTGCGCGCGCACACACGCACGACCAGACTGCGGAATAACGTCATTGCGTCACGCGAGGAGCGTCGGGGTCGGGACGGAGGGACGGAGGTACAGAGAGAAGCTGCAAGAGGCGAGAGAGGATCGGGGATGAAGGAGAAAGATGGACATTTGACAGCGCGGACGGGCTTGTTGTTGTAATTCAGTAGAAGTGCAATTGTTTGTAGTCTGAACTCTCTCGAAGCAAAGGTTGTATGAAGAGTCACAGAGTAAGAAGGGCTTCTTTAACCACAGTTAGGTAGCGAAGGTAGACAGTGGGAGTTGGAGTCGGGGCTGTTGCTGCTGGGGTTTGGAGAAGGAAAACAACATGGCTGCGGTGGAGCTCGAGTGGATCCCAGAAACACTCTACAACACCGCTATCTCGGCGGTGGTGGACAGCAACAGTCGCTCGAGAAGAGACATACGATCTCTTCCGGAAAACATACAGTTCGATGTGTATTATAAGGTAAGAGTTGTCATTTCCTTTTGCGTCTAACTGTTATTAGCCAGCAGTAGCTAGGTCAGTCAGAACACACAGCTAGCTAACGTCTAACTGTTATTAGCCAGCAGTAGCTAGGTCAGTCAGATCACACAGACACAGCTCGCTGATAACAAACTATCATTACACCTGGGCAAAACAGAGTCCATTCTCTTCGGTTCAAATAACAAACTCAGCAAGACCGACGGCTTCTCAGTTACAGTGGGTGACAATATTGTCACAAGGAAAGATGAAATTACCTACCTGGGTTCCATCCTAGAGGCACATCTTTCCTGTGACAAAATGGCATCCAATGTAATAAAAAAAGTCAACCAACGAACTAGATTCTTGTACCGGATCTCCTCTCTGGTAAACAAGAATACACTGAAGACTCTGGCAGGAACACTCATTCAAGGGTACTGCAACTATGCTTGCACCTCATGGTACCAAAGCACCTCAAAGGCGCTAAAAACAAGATTACAAACATCACAAAACAAACTGGTCAGACTACTGCTTGACCTGACTCCTAGAACCCACCTGACAACCTAGGATGGCTTAGAGTAGACGACAGAGTACAGCAACTTGCAATGGGCCTGGTCTACAAGATACACTACACGACTAAGGTACCCATGTACATGTCAAAATACTTCCCAAAGGTCAGTGAATACCACGATCACAACACCAGACTCCAGAGGGACCTCCACAAATCATGTTAAACCCAGATTTGGCTGAAACAAGGGACTAAACATGTTCCGCAGTTATGCCACATCAATGTGGAACGCCCTACCCACAGCTGTAAAGGAATATGAATCACTACCCACTTTCAAAACCTAACCCAACCCCCTCCAATGTACAGTAAATGCCCAAGTATGATTTTGTCAATATTCCAATGTACAGTTTTGCTTGTACAATATATAATCATACTATATATAGGTTAGCTAGATAGATGTAGCTGTTACTCATAGAAATTTAATAATGTTTTCTATGTCCTTTTTCTATATGTATATTAGACTATCAAAATAACAGTTTGGTGCCATTACAGATTCTACCTTTAAGAACATAATATGACTGCCACCACTTACATTTCGAGTCATTTTGAGTCTGAAAAAGTGCCCATAAACCAATAAATGAACATACCATGTCAGCCTTTAGCCTCCACATATAACACTTTTTGAATACTAGCTCATTTAACGGCAAGTGTTAAGACTTTATTCAAGATTACAGTGGCTATGTTGTAACAACTTCAAAACATGAATTTTCGCCCTACACTACCAAGATGAGCTTGGCTTGCTCCCAGCTGTTTAGACCTAATGTGCACTCACTAAAGTCAGTCTTTCTACTCGTCAACAAAAGGCAAACAAAAACTTAATTTGAGAGACACATTCATACAAGGTGGGTCCTCCTGGGTAACACTCCCCTGGGAGGAGATATTTTTTGTGAAACCAGGTTGTCATCAAGGTAATGTTTGGGGGATAAACCAATCCTAACCCAGTAGGGGTGGAACGGTTCACAAATCACGGTTTGGTTCATATCACGGTTTTGGGGTCATGGTTTTCAGTTTGGTACGGTTCAGCAGGGAGAAAGAAATGCTGTTGCTAATTCAAATAGTATTTGGTAAAAATAAATAAATATATACAGTACCAGTCAAACGTTTGGACACACCATCTCATTGAACTGAATGAGAATGTGTGTCCAAACCTTTGACTGGTACTGTGTTTTGCCTTCAATGTTAAAGGTGGCTCTCATAAGGGGGCGTGTCTCATTCCAATGTAATGAAAGAGTTGTGGGCAGTGTTGTAACATTGCTCTGGGGGTCCATCCCTCCTTGTAGGCCTATGTAGTGGATGTGTTGAATAATTCTTTGGCAATTCTGCCTCGTGTCTGTTCCAAGTTTGGAAATGACCTGTTGCTGAAGTGACTATGGGAGAATACTAACTCTGTGGCTCGACATTATGCACTGACGTAACAAACTACCTGCGACTACGGTTGAATAACAACATTATGGATTTCATTGTGGATTTTGCCACATACGCCTCATGCAATGCAATTTTCACACTCAGTCGTTGTTTAATCGATTACTATCGTAGACAAACACCAATTCTCTAATTCACCCAAAGCCTAATAGCCATTTCCAAAACAAACTGACACAGCTGCACTCGCCACCTAAAAGGTAATACTAATGTTAACTGAACTTAGTATTCCTAATTCCTAGTGTTGTATGACAGTAAATGGACCTGGTGGTGACTGTTAAAGAATATAAAACTGCAACGTAGCGTAGACCTATCCTTTGTGAATTAATTGGCCTATCTAACTGTAGCTGTTGCTTCCCTGTTCGAGTTGTGATTAGAGGATCTCTTTTAATTTCATCTCACAGTTAAGACATGTCTGACAATAGCCCCTTTCGTGACTTTCGGTTTGCAAGCCTGTGGCTTTTGTGACCGGAGTCACTTGCCCACCCGCCCCGATCACCCAGTAGAGAAACGACCAAGCGTCGTCAAGGGGCTCGCGGTGTGTCAAGAATACATCAGATCTGAATTTCAAAGATACCCAGCGTACAATATGGGTCTAACACAGCTTCACGATGGGGTCTGGAAGCTCGGAGTTGCTAATAAACAGTTTAAAACATTGTTACTCGACGAGTGGTATTTACAGACCGAACGTCCATCTCCGCCGTTGGTGTCACAGCGCATGCGCACCATGCCGCGTTCACGTTACTGGGAAGAAGCGGAAGAACCAGAGGACATCTCGTTGCTACAACTAGGAAGCCTTCACGCTTTGACTCTATATATATATCTATGGATGAAACGCCCACATCCATACTTCCGCAATTCGTGACGCGAAGTGGGAGATATGGGGTCTATAAAAGAATCCCATATGTCCTAGTAGGAATTACCACTAGGAGGCTGACGTGAATGGTTTTTCTCAGTCGGAAACTGGTTCTTCCGCTTCTTCCCAGTAACGTGAACACGGCATGGTGCGCATGCGCTGTGACACCAACGGCGGAGATGGACGTTCGGTCTGTAAATACCACTCGTCGAGTAACAATGTTTTAAACGGTTTATTAGCAACTCCGAGCTTCCAGACCCCATCGTGAAGCTGTGTTAGACCCATATTGTACGCTGGGTATCTTTGAAATTCAGATCTGATGTATTCTTGACTAGAGTTGTTCCGATACCGATACTAGTATCGGAAATGCCGCCGATACTGCCTAAAATGCTAGTATCGGTATCGGCGAGTACACGTAAATTCTAGCCTCCGATCCCATGATGTAATTTATCTCCTGCCGAGTCCTGCGGAGAGTGAGGATTATAAAATGAACATGTTTTAAAGTGTGATGCTGTGTCATTTTAACAGCCGATACACTTTCTTAAATTCCATTGTCCCCGACAGTGCGGTGTGACGGGGAGCTCGGACGGGAATCGGGATGTGTTTGGCTGGTGTTATGATAGCATTAGCTGGAAAGATAGCTAGTTGGAACAACATCCGCTTTTAACGTTACATCAAATCAGATGATCGCCTGTCCTTTCTCCAGGACCTAACACTGTCCGTGACCGTCTATCAACAATAATGCACCCACGGTGAATTGTATTTAAGTTAAGTAGCTACGGACTAGCGTTAGCTGACTATTACTAACGTTATCTTAATGTCGATGCGGGAAGGCGAGCTAGGTCAGTTAGCTTAGCTTGATAACGTTACCGTGTCTAAAGTTGGTGCTATTCACATAATCCAGCAATAATGGCTGCAGACCTGCAAGCAAAGTACAGCAAGTGCCAAAGGATAAGAGTCTGAGGCGGAGTTTCAAAAGAGAATGTTGAATATTTATTTTGCATCAAAAACCACAACATGAACGTTCTATCTGCCACTAGTTTACAGACTGAATAGGGTATATCTGCAGAGCCACTGAGTAGCGAGTGCAACACCGTTTAATGTCCGTGTGGATCATTGGAGTAGGGTATATCTGCAGTGCTGCAGCCCATACTCATTGATTAATGATACTAATACAAATCTATACAATCACCTGTTGTTGAATAAATACCATACGTTCTAGTTATTACTAAAAAACAGTATAACAGTATCTGAAAAAAAAAAAAAAAAAAAAAGTATAATTTATATAATTTTTTTTTAATTTTTTTTTATGCACTGGTATCGGATAAATATCGGTATCGGCCGATACCCAAAGCTTAGGTATCGGAATCGGATCGGAAAGGGAAAAATGGTATCGGAACATCTCTATTCTTGACACACCGCGAGCCCCTTGACGACGCTTGGTCGTTTCTCTACTGGGTGATCGGGGCGGGTGGGCAAGTGACTCCGGTCACAAAAGCCACAGGCTTGCAAACCGAAAGTCACGAAAGGGGCTAGTCTGACAATGACTATGATATGTAATTGAAATCCAAAATTCAGTCAGTTTTCCAGTATTTCATGTAGGGCTGTACCGAATGTCATTTTTTAACATTCGAAGCTTCTATTGAAGTATTCGAACGAAGCTTTGAATGTCTGTAAACAAAAAAAAATGTATCCTCAATTTGAATGAAGTGATTAATCTGATTAAATTAGTATAATTTTTTTTTTATTAAATCAACTTTCTTTAATGAATATAACTCATCAGTTTCTTCAACAACATAAATAATCCAATAAGGGCACGGTTGGTACGAAAGTCTTATAGTATAATATTAGTGTAGCCTAAACTTTATCTGCAACTGTGAAGAAAAACCCAATTGGTTTAAACGGATTGAATAGATATACAAAAAAGATTTAAAAAATAATTTTTTTAATTTTAATTTGTTGGAAAATCGAATGTCAACATTATGATCGAAGCATTCGCTACAGCCCTAATTTCTTGTTTGATGTCTTGATACACCTTTAGTTTGTCTAATTGTCTCAGTTTGAACTAGCCCAGCTTTTTCAACAAATCGCTGTCCAAGATGATTATGTAAACCTGGCAACTAGGGTATAAAAATGATTGAGCATTGAGCAGTGCTCAGAATCGGTGAGTAATGGACCATTTAGAGAACCGTGGTAGGTGTCAATCTTTTACTGTGAACTGTGCGTCACACTAGGTTCTAGGGCTGACCTTCGAATTTTTTTTGGCAATCGAAGCTTCGGGGCCGAGCTTCGATTTTAATTCGAAGCTTCGAATTAAAAGAAATCGTATTAATATTTTTTTTAATAATATTTTTATTTTTTTTATCTTATGTTGTGGGACTTGTACAGCACTTTGGTAAACTTTGTTGTTTTTAAATGTGCTCTATAAATAAAGTGGATTGGATTAATGAATTAAGTAGCCCCTTTCGTGACTGTGACGCAGCCAACACGGCTGTGTGATTTAATTCAAGGTGGATCGCTGTTGTCGTTTGAACAACTTCAGATTTCATGGGAACTACCAATCCCCCAAATCAAGAATGTTTAAGATGAATGAAGTAAGATTTTGATAATTTGAAATATGGCCTGTGTAGACTAAACTATGCACAGAATTATGTCAGTCTACAAGGTCCGGATTCTACATGGTCCGGCAATGTAGACCTTGTAGACTCCACTACAGACCAATTATCAGTGAATGTTCATGCATTTTTAAGAAGGGCTACTTTCACAAAAAAACAAAGAACTCACCAAAACATCTCAGTAGCACCTTATCTAAATGTTCTATTTCATATATGGAGATTCATATTTATTTATGTATTGCATGCATTTCTACATTTTATTTCCTATTTTGTTTATTCATCCCAGTATCTTTCTTTCTTATGTGTGGAATTCTACAAGGCATTTACATTTAGTCATTTAGCTGACGCTTTTATCCAAAGTGACTTACAAGTTCTGTACGACAGGTCATCAGGAAGGATACAACTCTATCAGCTGAGTAACAATATTCATCAAAGTGTTGCGTGTTACAGTGTAGGTTAGTTTATTGGGACAAGTGCATGACAGTAAGGTTAGTTAGGGTTAGATTTATTTTATTTTATTTCAGATAATGGTTGAAGAAGTGCGTCTTTAGTCGACGGCGAAAGATTGGACGGGATTCGGCTGTCCTAACTGGGGTGGGTAGTTCATTCCACCATTGTGGGGCAAGGACTGAGAATAGGCGTGTAGGTGGTGTATATGTGTTTGAGGATGATATCCTTCAAACAGGCAATAGTGATTTAGATTAAATTATGATATAATTTGGGCAGTGCTGAGCTGGGTTCCTTTCCTCCAGTGTATTTGTTCCCCGGCCCCACCCAATGGCCCCATGCACACACACACACACACACACACCGAAGTAAAAAGTTAATTATTTTTTTATATATACTTCGATTTTTTTTTAATGTTCGAAGCTTGTGCCATCGAACGAAGCTTTGAAGTATTTAAGACAGCCCTACTAGGTTCCCAGTTCTGAATTGGGATTGTCCGTTACAACAGTGGGCATGTGTCTGCCCCAGTCCAGTAACAGCAATGAAGTAATTCAATATAAGTGGATCTTCATCACATACTACTCACAATTTCTTTTGCAAAACAAACACTTTGGATTTCTGTGGCTCATTCAGTTGGAAAAACATTCAAATACGCTCCTAGTTTGCCCTGAAATCACACGGTTCACCTCTTGGATTCTGACCTGTCATTGACCTTGCATTGCAGCGAGAGAGGAAGTAGTAGAGCTGGGTGATTAATCAAGTTTCAATTTACATTCTTCCCATGATCAGGAAATCAAGTTAAAACAATTATTGTGCCACATGCCATGTTTCTCAAATTTTGTCTTGTGTTGTAAATGCAGCGCACCCTTCCTTCATAGCAGTGCGCTCCACCACCACCTCCAAACACAGACGGTAGTTTCAGCTCATGTTGAGAGGGAGGAGGATGCCACTGCGCATTTCTCCAGTTATTTAGAAACGTCCTTGGTAAATTGTAGAAGAGTAAAACAAATTTAGTTGTTTCAAAATCAATGAGTAATCTAGTGATTTTGATATCAATGATTTTTGCCATAATGGAGCAGCCCTACAGAGTAGCATCTGGGGAGTATTAAGCTCATGTGACCTGACCCAGCAGGCCTACGGATCTCTGCTCTGGAACCCAGCGGGCCTACGGGTCTCTGCTCTGGAACCCAGCGGGCCTACGGGTCTCTGCTCTGGAACCCAGCAGGCCTGGTCTCTGCTCTGGAACCCAGCATGCCTACCTCTGCTCTGTAACCCAGCGGGCCTACGGGTCTGCTCTGGAGCCCAGCGGGCCTACGGGTCTCTGTTCTGGAACCCAGTGGGCCTACGGGTCTCTGCTCTGGAACCCAGCGGGAACCCAGCGGGCCTACATGTCTGCTCTGGAACCCAGCGGGCCTACGGGTCTCTGCTCTGGAACCCAGTGGGCCTACGGGTCTCTGCTCTGGAACCCAGCGGGCCTACAGGTCTCTGCTCTTGAACCCAGTGGGCCTACGGGTCTCTGCTCTGGAACCCAGCGGGCCTACGGGTCTCTGCTCTGGAACCCAGCGGGCCTACAGGTCTGCTCTGGAACCCAGCGGGCCTACGGGTCTCTGCTCTGGAACCCAGCGGGCCTACGGGTCTGCTCTGGAACCCAGCGGGCCTACGGGTCTCTGCTCTGGAACCCAGCGGGCCTACGGGTCTCTGCTCTGGAACCCAGCGGGCCTACGGGTCTCTGCTCTGGAACCCAGCGGGCCTACGGATCTCTGCTCTGGAACCCAGCGGGCCTACGGATCTCTGCTCTGGAACCCAGCGGGCCTACGGATCTCTGCTCTGGAACCCAGCGGGCCTACGGATCTCTGCTCTGGAACCCAGCGGGCCTACGGATCTCTGCTCTGGAACCCAGCGGGCCTACGGATCTCTGCTCTGGAACCCAGCGGGCCTACGGATCTCTGCTCTGGAACCGAGTCCAACTTTCTGCTTAAAGTGCTTTTCATCCGATCATAGTACATCCCGAAGATATGTAAAATACATATTTATATGTAGAAAATCTGCGATATACTCCTTTTAAGTACATTATCTAGTGATGCACGATATATCGGCCGCCGATATAATATCGGCCGATATGGCCGTTTTTTTACACATCGGTATCGGTCCGATATCAAGATGGGGCCAATATCCGATATTAAAAAAAAAAAAAAGATTTAATCTTTTTTTTTCTTTTTACATGTTTTGGCCTTAAATAGTTTCAAAAATCAGTCATTTCTGAAAATAAGTTACAAAAGTAAAAAAATTATGCGTTTTGGAAAATAGCTCTTTATTTGATTATCATAAAAAAGTGTTCTTTTTTTTGTATTTTATTTTTTTATTATTTTTTAAACAAACATATAAACAAACATGACAACACACGATAAGATATACAAGCATTAATTGTCAGGGCACATCCAATGAGATCACCTTTTGGTTAGTTGTTTTATATAAGATATACCCATAATACCTGTTATCTAAAAAAAAAAACCTACACACATATGCTCAGCTCGAACCCCCCCCTCCCGGACCCCACCTTGAGAAGTACCTCCACTATCCCTCGCACCTAACCAGACACTACCATTATAAGCTAGCTTTTATTCTCTCCACCACTTCTAACCACATTGACATTTTGGATTCATTGAGACCCAGAATTCTTGCTGTAGATATTTCATGGTAAATTACATCGAGATATGTAAGAAACCAA
The DNA here is from genome assembly GCF_963971535.1 of Notolepis coatsorum. NCBI lineage: Eukaryota > Metazoa > Chordata > Actinopteri > Aulopiformes > Paralepididae > Notolepis > Notolepis coatsorum. Next base: position 244,309,957 of record NC_140165.1, read on the forward strand.
ACTTTACGGCACATTTTTTCCGGTTGAAACCAGCGTGATGCGATCAGCTTTTTGGCTACTGTGATACCCGATAAAACCAATCTCTTTAGCTGTGGATTCACTGCAAACTCAAAAACATCATTCAACAGCAATACCGAGGGGTGTACAGGTATATTCCAAGATACGAGTTTTGATATTTGTTGGGTCACATCTTTCCAGAATGCCTTAACTGGTGAGCAGTCCCAATACATGTGCATAAATGTCCCTTCGTCCCCATTTGTACATTGGGTGCATTTGGAAATCTTGTTTGAGCCCCATTCGGCACAGTCTTATAGGAGTCAAGTATGTCCTGTGAATATAGTTAAGATTGATTTGTTGATGATCCGGGTTCCTTGATGTAAGTCGGACATTTGCCCAGGCTCCTTGCCAATCAAAGTCATTTTCCAGGTCTGGTATATCCCTCCTCCAGACAGAGTCAAGTTGGAGGGTTTCATACGAGGACGTTAGTAATTGATGATAAAATTCTGAAACAAAACCTCTCGATGTCTCTCTTGAGTAGAAGAATTTGTGGTATCTGTGGTGTTCAATTGGTCTGTCTAATGGAACACCGTGAGACTTCAAACATAGCTCTAACTGTTTGTGAAAAAGCCATGTGGACTTGGTGAGATTACATTTTTTGCGTATTTCTTTATCACTACAAAAACCCTGTTTGTTAAAAACATCCCCTAATGAGTGTATGCCTTGCTCTTCCCATATAGGGAATCTTATAGGTCGTTTCCCAATTAAGAGAGCATTGTTATTGAATAAGGGAGTATGATTGTGCCATTCTTGTGGGTTAGGATTTTTTTTTTGTGATTCACGCCATATCCGGATCGCATGAGTAATTATGGGGCCAAATTTTCGTTCACAGTGCTTGATTGGTAGTTTAGTGTATGCTATGTCCTTCAGTCTATGTGGGGCTACTATGTTTTCTTCTATTTTTCTCCAAGATGCTAATGCTTGGGAGTCAAACCATGTTGTCAATGGACTTAATGAGTACGCCTTAAAATATAGGAAAAAATCTGGAAATGCCATGCCACCATCTGCTTTATTTCTCTGTGCGGTGGATCTTTTTATACGTGGTGGTTTGTTATTCCAAATAAATTTGTATGTGGAGGAGTGTAATCTTTTCCAGTAACCCTCTGGAGGGGGTAACGGTAGCATTGAACAGAAGAAGTTGATTTTAGGTAGTACATCCATCTTAACTATTGATATCCGTGCTTGTACTGTGTTCTTAAGTTTTGCCCATCTATCAAGGTCGTCTTTGATTTTGTTTTGGATTTTTGTGTAGTTGTGCTTCACCGTTTGTCTTATGGTAGGGAATATTTCCACTCCCAAGCATCTGAAATGTTTTACCATCGGTATCTGTCCTGGGAGGGTTGTATCTTTTTTTGCAGGGGTGTTAAGTGGAAGGAAAGCCGACTTCGGCCAATTTATCTTAAATCCCGATAAATCACCAAAGTCCTCAATCAACTTGAGCAGATGAGGCAATGTGGTGTTGGGGTTTTTCATGAACAATATTACATCGTCCGCATATAAACAAATTTTTTGTTGTGTGCCCTTGATTACGATAGGTTCTATGGATTGGGATTGTCTTATATATTGTGCTAAAGGCTCTAATGATAGATTGAACAGTCCGGGACTAAGAGGACAACCCTGTCTGGCAGAGCGTGATACCGGAAATATTTCAGAGATGATTGTGCCTGTTGGGTCTTTGTATAATACTTTAATCATATCGATGAATCCTTTTCCTAACCCCATCCTTTCTAGCACTGCCCACAGATACGACCATTCCAGCCTGTCAAAGGCCTTCATAGCATCCAGGGACAGCATCGCCTTAGGTATGGTGTCCTCCTTGTCGGCATCAAGTACGTGCAGTATACGTCTTATGTTCTCAGTGATCAGGCGGCCTCCTATGAAGCCAGTTTGGTCCGGGTGAACTAAAGACGTCATATGCTTTTGTAATCTGATGGCTAATACCTTAGAGTACAGTTTGATATCTGTTCCGAGGAGGCTTACAGGTCTATAACTACCGCACTCGTTGGGGTCTTTGTCTTTTTTAAGGAGGACTGTTATGAGTGCAATATTGTCAATTTTATGGAAGTTCCCCTCCTTGACTGAGTATAAGATCATATTTAGTAATAAGGGGCCAATTATGTCCCAACAAGAAAGGTACATTTCTGATGGGAAACCGTCTCTTCCTGGAGCCTTACCACTTTTCATTGCGGTTATGGCCTTCTTGAGTTCCTCTAGTGTGATCGGTATTTCTAACTGTTTAGCGTCATCCTCTGAAAGTTTAGGGAGAATAATTTGATTAAGAAATGTGTCCATTTTGTTTTGATCGAAGGTCATTTCTGATTTATATAAATCGGAGTAGAATACTTTGAATGTATCGTTTATTTTTACAGGATCTGTTACAAGTACTTGTTGTGCTCTAATGGTAGTTATATCTGCAAATGTTGCATTAATTCTTAATCGCATGGCTAATAGGTGGCTGGGTTTGGAACCATGGGAGTACTGCTGTTGTCTTGTGCTGCGTATTTGTATTTCCGATTGTTGTCTGTATATGGCATTGATCTCTATTTTTAGTACGTTAACTTGATTTTCTAGTCGAGTTGAGTTGTTGTATTTCAGAGAATTAAATAACGTTGAGTAAAGCGTTTCCAGCTCATCCAGTTTTGTGCTTTGATTCTTGCGCATTTTGGAGGAAAAGCTATCCGTGAAGTCTTTGATCATTCCCTTTACCGACATCCATATTATTCTGGGGTCTTGCACCGAGTTTGCATTCTCCCGTTGGAATACTATAAGAGCTTCTTTGAGTTGTGTAATGAATTCCTTGTTGTTAAGCAGCAACGAGTTAAATCGCCATCTTGGGGCTCGGGAGGATAGTATACCAAATGTACCTTTAAGGAGTAAATAACAGTGATCTGATCAGTGCGTTGGGTATCATTTCCACTTCATAATTATCAAATAGTCTCTGTGATGCAAAGACATAATCTATTCTGGATAGTGTCTTATGTCTCGCAGATCGACAAGAGTACTTTCGGGTCGTGGGATTAAGTAACCGCCATAAGTCCTTTACACCTGTAATCTTTGACCAATCCTTTAATGCCTTCGATGAATTCTTTTGTTCGCTGGAAAAGGCGAGGTAAGATTTGTCTATCCTTGGGTTCCAGATGGCATTAAAATCCGCTCCTATTATAAATGAGTAATCGGGAATGTCTAACATTGCATTGGTTAGTGTAGTGAAGAAATCTTCTTCGTACAAATTTGGGGCGTATACCGCTATCAACGCTATTTTCCTGTTCTTATGTTCAATCTTAGCTATAGTTATCCGACCTTCTACATCAGACCATACTCCCTTTAGTACAATATTCAACTTACGTTTAACGACTATTGCTACACCCCGAGTTCTCGTACCAATAGAGGAGTGACTGATATTATGGTATATGTTGTCCGCTAATTTACCTATGTCTTTCCCTAGAATGTGTGTTTCGCTTAGCAGAGCAATGTCCACATGTTCTTTTTTCATCAGTGTGAGCACGCTTTTGCGTTTGAGTTGGTTATTTATTCCCCCGGTGTTCCATATCATTATATTCAAACTAGCCATAGTCTATACATGTTGCATTGTAATTTTTGGTAATGCTTCTAGAGTGCGAGGCAATAATAGATATACATCCCACTAGTGAGGTCCCGTTGAGAGCCGAGCTTAAAAACATACATATATACAAATAAAAATCCCCTACCCTTCCCTCCCACCGAGAGTCGTACAGGATTGTGTTCCATGAACACAACCTTTGCGTATGACTCTCCCTTGCACCACCGGATATCCCAGAATGATCCAATTATCCTTAACATTCCTATGTATACCATAGGATCTAACACTCTAAATTCTACCATAAGTAGAATGTCGACTGTGGCTTGGCCACTTACCCGTAAAAAATAAATAAATAAAAATTTAAATGAGATAAACTAAAAATAAAGACCAAAAATAAGCTTCAATTGTCATGCCTTAATCACTTACATTTTATATGAACTTGTAATTTATAGTAATTTATAGTAACCCATGAATAATATGAAGGTATTGAACTGAAGAGAGAGCCTCGATAAATCAGAGAAAGCGGATGAAAAAAAAAAAAAAAAAAAGGAAGAGAACATTAACTTAGATCTTAAAAGAGCATTGCTATGCTTAAACATCTAAAGTATTAATTGGAGAAGTAGTGAAATTATTTCCCATTAATAAATTTTTTTTTAAATACGTATATGCAGCATTTCCCCCGACTGGGGTGGGCGATGATCGTTGTGTAGAGTGATCTTTCAGCCGGCCGGCTATGATGGCTCTGTGGTTCTGCATCTGGATAGCTGTTGATTATTCCCCCGAGGGGCTTCTGGTAGAATGAATTACCACGTATTGCTGATATTCCAGAATGCTCCATATATCAAAGAATGCTTCGATGTTCTAGATTATTCCAATATGTCATTTTTACATTGTGTGAATGTTCCAGTATGTTCTGGAGTGTTCCAATCTTAAATCCAATATGTCCGCAATAATATAAACACGTCGGGGAAAGCATTCAAAAACTCTGAGCACGTAGGTCTCTCTGTCCCAAATCCTCGGTTATTAAAGGTTGTACTATATGGTGACCTTGCATAACTGAGATTTAAAAGGCCATTTATACACTATTCTGCTCCTGTTCAGACAGGAATTTGGCTGCATCTTCAGGCGAGTTGAGGAGAACCTTTGCTCCTTGTTTGTCGACGACGCGAAGTATTGCAGGGTATATTAGTAGGGGTCTGTATTTCCCCAGGTATAGTTGAGACATCACCGTCTTGAACTTGGCACGCAGTTCCACTACCTCACGACAATAATCTTCAAAGCAGTGTATTGGTACCTCCATGTATTTCAGATTGCCTTTCATCCTGCGAGTTTCACGCATAATCATTTCTTTTATTCTGACTTGGCGCAGTATAACTAATATCACTCTGGGCTTAGCGTTATTGCCAATGGAGCGGGGACCCAATCTGAAGCACTCATCCACCTCCGGTATTTTAGGAAGGATTCCTGTTCCCAAGATTTTCTGTAATTCTGTGGCAAACTCTTCAGGGTTTTCACATCTCACTGATTCGTCCAGACCGACAATACGAATATTCAGCCTGCGTTTTTGATATTCCATCTCGAATATTTTGGCTTTCTGTTCTTTATTGATTCGCGTGAGCTCCAACGTTATTTCGCTGAGCTCCGTCTTGATTTCATTGTAGTTCCCCTTCATCTCAGCAGTTAGGTTAACTGTGTTAGCCTCTACTTCCTTGTAGATGTGAGTGAAATTGATTTCGTGGGCTTCCACTACTTTCTCCAGAGCCTCGGTGCGTTTATTCTGTGCGTCGGCGTCCGCTCTCAGCGCATCAATTTTGCCTTCAATAGATTCTTTAATAGCATCTACTTTTTGAGTTATTATCTTCTCCGACAGTTGTGATTGGTGGATCATTTCCTTCATTATTGTCTTCCCCATTTCCTCCATTTTCCGGATGATATGTTCGGTATCTGCGGAGGTGTTTGATGGGGATGAACTTGAAGCGGCCTCTGTCAAGTCAATATTTTCTGCTGTCCGCTGTACGAATCCTGGGTCCCGCGGCGGGACCTCTTCGACTGGTTTTGCACTCGTTTTATCTCTCTTTGGTGACATCTCGATTCTTTTGGTCAATATAGTTAGTTGATAGTCTCAGTTGATATATGCGTCAAGTTTTAAACGCATTAATGGTATATAAATATGTTTTTAAAACGAAAAAAAAAATAACGGGTGAGCAGCTGTGTCACATGCGACCTACTCCATTCTAAAGCTAAACCGGAAAGTGTTTTCTATACAGAGATATCGACATCGGTAAATATCGGTATCGGCCAGAACAGCAATATTAATATCGGTTATCGGTATCGGCCACAATTTTCACATCGGTGCATCACTAACATTATCTGAACCATTACTGCAATAAACCTTAAAAAAAATGCTGCACCATAATCATCATAAGCATGTAACGGAAGGAGAGACCACTTTTCTGGTTAAAATAGTGCAGTGAGTGCAGTGTGTAAACTGTGGAATTTTAAGGTTAATTCTACTTCTGAATACACTTGACACCCGAATGGCCATAATCTATACATGATAACAGAGTCAGACATCTTCCTACTGGCGTGAAAATTACCCAAAAAGTTCTATATGGAATGACGGCATCAGCTGTGGTCACTATAGGGGCTGTAGGGGCATGGCATTCACAAACTGCCTTGGGCCTAACAAAATTAATAGTTGGTTTCAGGTTGGTTGTCAGTTTGGCCATGGGTAGGTAGGGAATTTATTTTATTTTATTTTTTTATTTTATTCTTTCCCATGGCGACTATGGATAGGGAATTTCTTTATTTAATTAAAATGTTCACAACAACATGGATGCATGTACTCTGCCAGCATGTTTAATATCCATAATACTAAATGTTTGACTAAGATTTCTATGAAACTTTATTCTTAAAAAAAAAAAAAAAAAAAAGGATTTTTTTTTTTTTTGTATTTTTTTTTAAAAACTCATAAAATATATTGGGTCGCACCTAAATCGGCAGGGTCGGTCGGCAACCTGAAACCAACTATTATTTTTGTTAGGCCTTGCTAAAGAGACCTGTGGTCTCCGACAGCACAAACCCAGATGATCGTACATGCAAACATTGTTGCCTAGAGGTCAAAAACCTCAGAATTTCCTTACAAGGTAAAAAATGTAATGACATTGGAATGTTTTCTATCCTTCACCCTATTTTCAGAACTGAATTCGATTCATAAATATATGCAAAAAAAAATCGAATATCGAGGCTATTTCAAACATTCACAATGGAGAGATGGTATATGTAACGCACTGATGTTGGACTGCAAACGGAGATCCTTTGATACAAACATTCAGATCGATATAATCTTGTTGAAGTGATGACAAGTCAGAATAGAGGACCGTTTTTTATAGAATAACGTTTCAAATTAAAATCTTGTTTCATGCTGTGGTTTTAGAACTACAGCTGAAGTCCTTTTCTGGTGGTTAATCTGGTCGTTGGTCAGGTTGCAGTGACGACACTGAGGTAAACAAAAGGCAGCCTCACGTAATAAGTCTCTTATCTTCCTCACAAATGAACCGGGCTAATAGCTGAATGTTAATATCATGTGTCCGCTGAGTGGGGGAGACCAGAGTTCTATTCCCGATTCAAGACATCCGTTTTTTATGTATGGTAGGAAAATAATTAACATTTGGGGTTAACACAATGGCGCCCGACCACGGAGATGTCCGTGTTTCGAATCCAACTGTTGTTTTGGATTTTATTCCTTTTTAATAACCTACTCGCTGTCACAGAGCAGCACTGCAGAAGTACCCTACTCTTTGAATTCGAAAAAGAGCATTACCGGCCGCGTCTATGCCGTCTACAACGCTGTTCGGTTTCCGGGTTCCTCTGATTGGCCGCTGAAGCACGCCCCCCGAGTGACGCGCGAACAGCCAGCCTTCACCGAGCGCTCTAGTTCTAACCAACTCGATGGAGATCAACCCCGAGGTTGGAAAATCACTTAGATTTCGTAAATATTTACCCGTTTCTCATACGGTTAACGATTCAGAAACAATCATTGCTCATCTCCGTGTGTTTATGTCGTTGCAGATGCTCAACAAGGTGGGTTTGATACGCAGTCATGGCGGCGAAAGTGTCTTTATTATTTTGATTAGTTAACGTTATCATTAGCAGGTAAGTTATGAAGTCATTGTTTATCATAAAACCAACAGCATGACTGGCTCGTCTATTCTGTGCTAGATCAAGACACTAGTTCAATAATGGATGACGGTGAAAGCATACACACCACCGAGAACGGTTAGTACTCTGTAGATATAACGTCAGCTAGCGAGGTTGCACACCTATATCTTCTACTTTCATGAATTGTTTTCTACTCCTACTCTGCTTTAAAAAGATAATTCCGCACCGTCATCCATTATTGAAATAGTGTCTTGATCTAGCACAGAATAGACGAGCCAGTCATGCTGTTGGTTTTATGATAAACAATGACTTCATAACTTACCTGCTAATGATAACGTTAACTAATCAAAATAATAAAGACACTTTCGCCGCCATGACTGCATATCAAACCCACCTTGTTGAGCATCTGCAACGACATAAACACACGGAGATGAGCAATGATTGTTTCTGAATCGTTAACCGTATGAGAAACGGGTAAATATTTACGAAATCTAAGTGATTTTCCAACCTCGGGGTTGATCTCCATCGAGTTGGTTAGAACTAGAGCTCGGTGAAGGCTGGCTGTTCGCGCGTCACTCGGGGGGCGTGCTTCAGCGGCCAATCAGAGGAACCCGGAAACCGAACAGCGTTGTAGAAGGCATAGACTCTTACCGGCCACACCCAGAGGTGCTATAGATAACATTCAGCCACTAGATCACCAGCATATAATTTATCCAATTGGGTGCATTCCACGTGAGGGGAAATGGGAAGTAGGGAGGGGATACATGCCTGCAACAAAACAACATACATTTTGGACCCACAATTTTTTTTATGATAAATTCATTAACCAATAAATGGGTGTTATTATCCAATATCACACGTGACACATATGAGACACCCGTTGGTTCGTTCATCAGAATATTGACCCCTGCCAAAGCAAGACCTATGGTTTAATATGAGCTGAATTAGTCGGTTCTAGACAGCCAGCCTTCGTTTATTCAACGGATTGGAATAGACTAGAATTTAATTGTTGATTTTGGGTTTGATTCAATCCAATGGTCTTCTATGGCAACTTTGCATTGTGGTATCAGTAGTTTAGTTTTGTATGCTAATCTCTCTTAGGAACTTAAAGCCCCAGAACCCAGAATTAGCTTTTCCTGAATTCCAATGTTTAATTAGCCATAGCTTGTGAAATATTTTCTCAATTCTCACAAGTAAAACCTTATTTTGAACTTCTGTACCTTCACATCATTTGAAAAAGCAAAGTTAAACATTCTGAATTTCTAAATATGCCCCTCAAGTATATGCCTGGTGGTCACATATATTCTGACCCGCCCCCACCCCAGATGTTTAATCACTCATTAGTAGTCAGTAGGCTACTTGTGATTTCTTTTGAATGAGTGAATATCCCTGCTGGACAACAACACCACCAGGTCCAGAGGACAGAGTGCTCCCTGCTCGCCAACAAAACCACATTCCGAAAAACAGCCTTGACTGGGGCTCAAACCGGCAATCTTCCGATCATGAGCTCTACCCATGTAGCCGCTCTGCAGGACATTCGTGTGTCTATACTTGGGCTGCACAATTAATCACATTTATATCCAATTATATCCAATAGTGCAATATCCACATCGCAGGAGGCTGCAATATTTCATAAAGATGAAATGTGTCAATGCCATTCTGGATGTTGTGGTGGTGCACAAGATGTGCACAAACAATGTGATTTACAGACGTACGGTAGATCTTTGTTTCATACAGACTCTCGCAAAAATTACATCATAATTTTAATCCTTTTTTAAATGAAAAGTAAAGTAACAACAAATAATATCAGTCCCCCTAATATATCTAATCATATCGCAACTAGACGCATGCACTCAGTAGAGTGCAAATGTCCACTGGGCGATATGCCTATATCCTGGAGTCAATAGACTGCTTGTGCAGAATGTTTAGAATGACCATTTCTCTTCCATGTTGGAAGAAACAACGGTTGCTATATTCAAAACAACATTGCTATTATCTAGTCTAACCAGATTGAATATCCGTCAGGCGGTTTGTTTGCCTCTGAACATCACAAGGTGGACGCCAACTAGGACACAAGTAGTCTAACAAACCTGGGACATGCAGGAGGAGACGCATGTTTCCTCTCTCTCAGAACAAACAAACACACCTACAATACACACCTACAATACTAAACACACACAGAGCCCATCTATTACCATTAATTATCATTACTGGTATCCAAACGCACACACAACAAACACAGCCTGCAGGAGAAAGAAAGAAAAAAGCCCAGTTGTTTTGACGGGTCACTAGGTCACCAAGCTGACAAGACGGTAGCCTACATGTTGCATATGGCCTACCAAGCATCTTTGGGTACCCGGAAAAGCGCTATATATACGTCTGATATATTATTATCATTATTATTACCACGTGTTCTGGAAAATCCTGACATATTGGTGACAATGAAATAACTACCGGTAAGTAGTAGGGGTGGGACGATACATCGATCCAGATCGATACATCGATGTAATTATCAACAATCGAATCGGATCGATGCGATGTAATAAGATCGATTCATATCGATACTCTTATTTTGAAAATCCTGTGGCGAGTCTCATATCCGCCCAAGAACAACAGCAGTAGCTCCGTGTGTGTAGATGTTACAGCATAGCATTCTCCCTTTCTGTGTGTGTGTGTGCGCGCGTCTTTGGAAAGACCAGATGAGGTCAGAGGAGTTTGATGTTTAAATGTTATTTAAACATAAACAATATAATACATAATAAATGTAGGCCTATACATGATCATGCAACATCAACAAATTGTTGTAGGAACGGTTTGGGAGAGGGAGGTTGTGAGTTTTGAGTTCCAAAAAATGTAGCTTAAAGTTTAAAGCTCAATATATCAAACGTGGCACTTTACAGTGAACAGGAGGTCTATTTGTATTAAAAACAATAGATTGATTTTCCTTTAAATGTCTGGAAGAGCTCAAAAATACAAATGTCAAATGATATTTTCATTACCTTTTTTTTGTTGATCTAAATGTTACTGATTGTGTTAAATGGGCATATGATATCATCTCATATCGATCGCAGGCACCTGAATCTAATCGTATCGTATTGTATCGTGAGAGACTTTGTGATATCGGCAAATATCGTATCGTTGTCCAAAGAATCGATATCGTATCGTATCATGATGAAACTGGTGATTCCCACCCCTAGTAAGTAGCTGTATTAACACAGCGTCAAATCATCATATTCACTGATTGCTAATTGTTGGCAACATGTTTAGCTTGGTGTTGTTGCACATCTAAAATGTATTTTGATAACCTAAACATCTGATTCAGCCCAAAACCTGAAAGGAGCATATAGCCACAATTCACAGACACAGCGCGTTGCAAGGTGGGTGGATGAAAGAGAATGTGAAATCACAATTTGAGGATTGGCAGCTAAATGCCCCTAGAAGCATAACCTGTGAGATAGGGCTGGGCGATATGGAAAAAAATCATATCGCGATAACGATATGATAATTTTATTTTATTTCTCGATATCGATAATTATCGAATTGTTATAAGTATAATTTTTTTTTTTTTTCTTTTTTTTTTAACAACAGATGTATGTTTATTTTGCAGCAATTCTTTGTCATTGCCGCCATCTTTAGTGTTACATCCCCTCACACTCCAGTTCTCAGGCTGCAGCTGGTTTAAAAGCTAAAGTAAACCGGCTTCTCTGCTGGCTGTGGCTCCAGAGGAGTTGAACAGTTCTGGCTCTGCTAGTTTATTTTCGATCTTTTGGCGCTTTTTTGGTGGACAAACCACTGCACATGTGCACTGTGACTCGTGACTGGAGTCTAGTTCTGCTAGCACACATAGCCTACTGTGTACAGACGGTTTCAAAATGTATTTTAAATTAGAAAGCAAACAAAATAAATGGACAAGAGAAAAAGAAATCTGAATTTTGGTCAGTATTGTCATTTGGACAAGCAAAGCCATTACTTTAAGTTGCAGGCAAGAAAGACAAGTCTGTCCACTGTCTCTGGTTTTAAAACTGCCCTGTTGCAGGTAAAAAAAAAAAAAAAAACGATTTTTCGATTTTTATTTTATTTCGATATTTGATATCGATTATTAAAATATATCGCGATAATTATCGTTATCGTTATATCGCCCAGCCCTACTGTGAGATGTGGCTGAGCATAACATAAATGGTAAATGGTCTGCATTCATATAGGGCTTTTATCCAAAGAGCTTTACAACTTGTGCCTCACATTCACACACCGACAGCGCAGGCGACCATGCAAGGTGCCAACCTGCTCATCGGGAGCAGCTGGGGGTTAAGTGTCTTGCTCAAGGACACTTTCGACATGCTGTGTCGGGAGGAGCCGGAATCAAACTGGGAACCTTATAGGGGTGTAACGGTACACAAAAACCACGGTCCGGTACGTACCTCGGTTTGGAAGTCACGGTTCATTCCGGTACAGTGGGGGGGAAGTTTGCAGAACGTGGCTTTCCATGTTCCACTCGGGGGTGACGTAGTGTGACGTTACTGTTAAGTAGCTCGGGATGTCCACCCATCGGTAGTGAGAGCGATAGCAGATGCCTTGGATAAGTCGTGGACAACTGTAGCGTGTGCTTGTTTATACAGAGCTGGTATGACTTGCTGGCTGAAATACGGATGAGAGGTAACTACGTAGCGGCTAGCGGGGCTCTATTACTTTTAGCATGTGCTTAAACCCTGTGTTCTCGACAACGGAGTATGGTCGCAGATCTGCTGCTATAAAAACACCTATGGCGTTTAGGGATGGGTACCTTTCACATTTGAACCGATACCGGTACCGGTACCTGTGAATCGATACCGGTACCCAACGGTACCTTTTTTCTGTACTTTAGTCTCAAGAAATTTAATTTACCTACCTCAGTCGTAAAAAAAATCCAAACTTCAAATAACTACAATTTCGACAGTTTTCGGCTTGTCATTGCTCCGACTGCTTTGTTGTTGAATCAAGTCAAATCCTAGGTAAGCATATATTGTGCGTGTGAACGTTGACATGAAAAGAAAAAAGTAAAAAAAAAAAAAAAAAAAAGGCTAGCCATACCACTGATGAAGGACATTGTCCGAAACATGTCTGCTTTTGATTCAGGCTGCCAATAAAAAACATTGAACCTGTGAGTGCTGGTCCGGCTACCCTGCTTTGATATACTGAACTTGATGGGATTACAGCACCCAGTGTGAGAACTTGTGAGCACGGTCTAACTTGACTATAGTGCGTGTGAACGTTGACATGAAAAGAAAAAAGTAAAAAAAAAAAAAGTAAGTAAAAAAAAGAATTAATAAAAAAAAATCTTTTATTTTTTTTTTATTTTTTTTTCCGGTTTCTCACTTGATTCGATACTCGGTAGTACCGACGTGTTTCGGTTCGGTACCTCAAAAGTACCGAATTCGGTACCCATCCCTAATGGCGTTTGTTATTGCTTTGGCCCGGTTTGAATTAATAGCGAGATGCTGCTTGAATGCCACAGGGAGCTGGGTTTGCACTGTCTGTTTCTTCCTTGTACCAGTGATATTCACATTCGGGTGATGCCGTTTCAAATGCGTGATAAAGTTCGACGTACTGCCAGCGACATACCCGATCTCAGTTGAACAATGCCGGCACGTAGCTTTAGTGCCATCCACCTGTCTTTTGTCCATTGCTGTAGTTAACTGGGAATCCGAAATGATCCCAAACGGGAGACTTGAATGTTGTGGGAGCATCTTCTAGCTCTGGCTTGTCAGTTAGTATTGACTCGCCATACTAAGGCTAATATGCTATGCTTAATTACAGCTATCGCTCAGCGTGGCTGCGTGCTGCATGGGATGAACAAACAACATCTGGTTAGTTGTGCACATTATATTTGGGACGGGGGGATTTAAGTTCTGCAATAAAAGGTTCCCTACCGTTGCAATCGTTCGGTGCACAGCGCGTACTGTACCGGAGGACCACATTGAGGCGGTACAGTACGGATACACGTACCGTTACACCCCTAGAACCTTGTGATTACCAGACGACCACTCTAACTCTTGAGCCACTGTCGCCCCACATAAAAGAAGGTAGCTGCCAACGTTACTGTGAAAGAGACAGAGGGAGAGAGAGGGAGTTATGCCATAGCATAACATTAGCCGCTACTGTGAAAGCAAGTGAGTGAGAGGGAAATGGAGAGAGAGGGAGGAGGAGGAGGAGGAAGAAGAAAGAGAGCCACAAGTAGCTAGCTAGGTTAATACATATCAGATGTAGCAAAGCTGGTGACGTTAACATTAGCAAGCTTGACACCTGTGTCTGACTGACTCCACTCATTGTTCTGAGGCAAAGACCTCATCTCCTGAGATGAATCCACACTGTCCTTCTCACACCTGTTCTTCTTCCTTGGGCAACTTTACTGGACCAGGCTGAGGTCCTTCATGCTCAGAGGGTTTATATGCTACCCTCGGAACCGGGGGTTCGGGTCCGAAAAGTCACTTGTGTGTCGGAACAACCGCCCACCTCGGCAGCAATAGAGCAGATGAAGTGGGGGCGCTGGGCTTGGAGAGTGCCCCAGGTGCCCCTCTTCCGGGCCTCTTCTCACAACCATGTCTGGCACTGTGCTGGACACCACGTTGACCATTTCCACCTGGAGGACTTTGGATCAACAAGCCTGACCCCGCAAACCAGCTCGACTCCGTCCAGAGAGAGAGAGAGAGACACACGGCCAGAGAAGAAAACGCAGTGCAGATGATGGAACTGGAACAGCATTTTCTGCTCAGCATGAAGCGCGCTTGGAGGCGTGGGAGCGTGAGAGAGATGCTGTTATGATGACATGCTTGGGTGTAGAGTTCCCACAGACTATCCCTAAGACTTTGATGGCGGAGTTAGTTTCGACGCGGCTCAACTGATGTTCCGATACAGACGGAAGATGCAGGAACACGGTGTATAAACCAAAATGTGGGACTCTGGCGGCGATGTATATTTTTCACCTTTTTTAGAAGCGTAGTATTCCATTGGCTGCTGTGAGAAAGGGCCCATGATACAGCAGAGAGATACAGGAGTGATACAGCAGAGAGATCAGAGTTTTTGTTGGTATATTTTTCAACACATAGCAGCTGTTTTGCACATAGCAACCTCTGCCTCTTCCATTGCCATGTACAAATCTAAGATATTCCTTTATTCACTAGTGGGGAAGTCTGGTGAGTGTAATAATTACCTTCATGTGATAATTAAATCTAGTTGAGAATACCATGTCAGCGATTTCCTCCCTTGTAATGAGGTCAATATTCGACTCCCAATCAGCCGTTTAGAAATTGAACTATAAAATGTTTTATCATTAACACACTGTATTAACAAATTATGGTGCTGCTTGGGACCAGATTCCTGTGGATTGACAGGTGTTCTTCAGAAGAGGCTTACTTAAACTTAAGGAAATTACTTAAATGGGAATGATGCTCATTTTAAGAATGAATATGTCTTTGTGAACATGCACAACTCTCACCTAAAGCTAGAATCAGAGAGAACCCTCCAATCGGTGATGTCACTGGGTCTGGGATGTAAAATCTGCGACTGCTCCCTAGACAATGAACGGGGCCCTGACTTTATGAGGCCATAAAATGTTTGTCTGAGCTCCGACCCAAATTGCATTTATATTCTAGCATTGCTAGACAGTGTGAACCATTACAGATGATAAATGTATCAACAAAAACAATAATTTATTACTGGATCTTGTAAACAAGTCACAGTAGTAGAACAGTAATATACTTTCCCAGTGTTTTACTTACTCTACCACTGCACAGAAAGGCATTTTCTTTTGAAATTGGTTACCAGTGGTTATAGGCAGCCATACTGGAAGAAAGCGAACTGCCCAAACATTCAGTACAAGGCCTCTATTAAAGCCTTATTTGGGTCCAACCTCACATTTGATCAAAATGTTTTTAATGTGCCTTGACTTATTACGGGTGCAAGCACTGCCTTCATCATTAGACCTGTACTGGGAGAGGATTCCTTACCACAGGTGCAAAGAACAGTTGTAGTTAAGCTTGTATATCGAACTTGTTAAAAGTAATGATCTCCTAAATCACTGAAATGTGTGATTAGATAGACATATGTACAGCAGGTATATTGCAGTTGCTTTGCACAATGCTTGTCCAATGGTCTGTACGACTGCAATGCATACACTAAAACTTAGAACAGATTGTTGATGATGAATTTAAAAAAATGTCGTAACTAAGTGTGGGTATGCATGCATCTCTAGTTATATGAAATAGTACACATGGCCAAAACCGGTTCACCTTTGCCTTTCATAGGCCAGACCAGACCAGTCATGGTTACTGCTCGGCTTGAGGGAGAACCACACCGGCACAGGGTGTTCTCCTCGGTCGCAAATAGATCCATCTATGCTCTGCCAAAGTGCTCCCATATCTGAGTGGCTATCGAAGGCATAGGCACCACTCCCCATCTGAAAGACCCCCCCTGGGACATGATATCTACTCCTCTGTTGAGTAGACGGCGAATGTGCGGAGGTAATTTCCATCTTTGGACCTTTGCGATCTCCCACAGGAGACTGACCAGCTTGTGCCTTGCACACAGGAAGGAGCAGACGGGATTCAAGGAGATCACCCTGAGGACTGTGGCCACCGATGTCATTGTTTTAGCCGTTGCGCATGTGATGGATGTACCGTGATGAGTTTGTATTCCTACAAATGAGTTTCTGATCTTGTTAGGCCAGTGAAGTGAAGCAAATGCCCTCCTTTCGTTCCCTTCTCTCACAGGTATTGACACATATTTTGCTTCCAAGGGATCTCCCCAAACGTTATTTCTGATTTTGAGTGTTTTACCATTCTTGCGTATGATCGCACCAACAGCCAGCAGGACATCAGTCGGGCATGGATTGAATGTTTCACTGGAAAAATAAGAGGAATGGAACAAATCCCTCCCAGTTGGGATGCTCTGGTGGCTCTAAACATGCCATCTCCAGCAGATCAGGGTTTGTTAGTGGTCTAGCCTTCCCCTTGCAACTGAGTCATCAATTCAGCTATTGGCTTTAAGAAAATATACTGAGGACTCTGCAAATCCATAAAAGCATCACTTGCAACTCTCTGTCAATGGGAAGTAGACTATTTCTATTCATTACCAACAATGACAGGGTTTTTCCTAGAAAGAAAATCTGAAAGGGGCGTCATCTTATTTTTGCGGCCTTTTTAAATGTCATTATACATTTCACAACAACAGATCACGTGTGTGTTCCCCAAGGGAGGGGCGTCCCTAAACGGAAGGCTTCTGCTTTCAGGGCTGATGGCTTGCTCTGTCAGATGGAACACCACATGTGTCTGAAGCGATTTTAGAACTGATCCAAAGCAGTAAATGATGTAAATGCTATTTCACTTTTTCAAGCTTGAGAAATAGGAGATGCAGTGAGAGTGAGTGTCTCTTAGGGATGCACCTGTACCGATACTGGTATGGGATATTGGTCCGATACCAGGCTCAAATAGAATATCTGTATCAGAGAATTTCTCCAATACTAAAATCTGATACCAAGAAACACAAAATCAAAGCAAAGTGACTTGATTTGCTGCATTCTTTTTTTTTACACATTAACTATATCGAATGGAGAAAATGTATCGTATCTTAAAAATGTCTGTCCAAGTATATACTATATAGTATACCATACTGTTCATTAAAAGTAATTGATCGGATCACTACTCTGTATCGGCCGATACTCAAAGCCCAGGTATCGGGACTGAAAAAGCTGGATCCCTACTCGGTCACACAGGTTTTCCTTCACACCACCACTCTCTTCTAGTGATTAACATGTCAAGGTAGATAATGATAGACTGCATGCAAATTAGGCCACTTTGTGACATAACAAAGCACACTTTTCAAAACTTCCTGAGAACAAACTAGGTGGCGCTCATATAAAATAATACAAATACAACTGCCTATTTCTACCTTTTAAAATAAATATATAAAAAATTATATGCATGAGTTGCCAGTGATTTTGACGGTGCCTTCTGTTCCACCAATTATTGTGCAAAATATATGCTTTTGAATTACAGTCTGACTTTTTAATTCATCGGTTTTTCAGATCCCTACATGATATTCTTTATTCCTTTCACAGTGCATTCTGACCGAAGGGGGTCTGGTGGTCAGTTTGATTTTTGTTTCTGACCTCTGACCCCTAATGACAAGTACCGTATTCACGTATTGTGCCAAATGTAAGACAGGGTTTTTCCTAGAAAGAAAATCAGAAAAAGGGGCGTCGTCTTCTTTTTGCGGTCTTGCCTTTTAAATATCATTATACATTCACAACAACAGATCACCTGTGTGTTCCCCTAGCGAGCCTCTCTGTATCTCCCTCTCTCACACACAACCTGCAGTGACGAATGCAAAAAAAAAGATTAAAAAATAAGCATGCCTGCACATAAGCAGCAACAGGCTCCTGGAGAGATGGAGAGACACAGCCGACCAGTTAACAAACAACAGAGGAGGAGTTACGATGCCACTTTTAAGATCATGGTGATCAACGAAGCAGAGTCATCAAATAACTGTTGAGCATCTGAGAAATATGATGTTACAGAATATGATAGAAGATGGTGAGCTCAAAAAGCTAAAATGCTGTCAGAGAAAAGCATGCCGCTGTCTGCAAAATGGCCCTTCAACAACAGCCTATTGTTTTAGTCGATGTGTTTTTATTTTATTTTATAAAATATGATTTTATCAAAAGATGATAAAAAAATAACGGCCTACATTCATTGAATATAACTGTTTTATTATCATTATTTTCTAATGACATTATTTTCTTTATAAAAACAAGATTTGGTGGTTTGGCACACGGTTGGGCAACGTAAGTGTCACAAGTTTCATCTTGGTGACCCCTGTGAACGTTTTCCTGAAATGAGCCAATGTCTCTTGGCCCAGCTAAATAATAATTTAATAATTTAGGACCTGCTCAGAGGTCATTAATCGGGATGCATGTATGCGATTCGTCTCTGCGATTAACCCATCCCGTCGTCCTTCCCCCCCAAGGGCAGCCGGGAGCAGACAGGCGCAACGTGAGCCGCGCCAGGGGACCAATCCAAGTGCTCCTGTCCGTCTTCGTCAAGAACACCACAGCGTTAGCGATCTTGTTGTTGTGCATGTTTTTCCATTGGGTTTATCTTATCGGGGGGGGAAACCCTTGCGAGCACGGGGAGAACATGCAAACTCCACACAGAAAGGCCTGGGAGATACCCCACCTGGGTACCTGGCATCACCTGGTCCCCAAGCGGGAATCGAACCCTGGACCTTCTTGCTGTGAGGCGACAGTGTTTAACCACTACACCACGTGCAGCTGTAATAGAATCAAATACATACTGCTCTTGCTGAATTATAACAAGCAGGCTATTGTCCTTTAGGGAAATATGATCACTTGCATGGCGACAGAACTTCACGGAGAGCCCTGGCTATAGTGGCAACACAGCCTTACAGTCGAATGCTCTCCAGCGGTGTAATGGCAGAGTCCATGTGGGGGCCCTTGTGCTCAAATGAAGCCACCTGCTCCATGTTCATTTGATCACTCACGACCCTGACTGACTGCCATTGTGCTCCCATCGACTGTCATGATCATTGTCCTCCATAAATGGGTAGTCCCCTCTCTCACCTTACCTCTCTCTCTCCCCCTTTTCTCTCTCTCTCTTGCAGCTTTACCAACAGGGCCGGCTCTGCCAGCTGGGAGGGGAGTTCTGTGAGCTGGAGGTGTTTGCCAAAGTCCTGCGGGCTTCGGACAAAAGGTAAGAACACAATGGGGCCGGGCCTTGTCTGAAAGCTCATACCAGCCACACTGACGGTGAATTGTCGCGCATTATAGGTTCCAGAAACATTCCTAATTGTTTTTTTATCAACATCATCATTGTCAAAATGTTCTTCTGACTGTTAGGAAGATAACCAGGCCATAGCCAGTTATTAGATATTAATAACCAGGTTATTCGTAAAGACGTTTGCCACCCTGAAATCCTACCTCCCACAATTGATTATCAAGACCTTCACATGTCGGACTAATTTGCCTCACAAAAGGTTTCTTAGGCTACACTACTGGTAGATGTCAACTGCAAAAAAAAACGTATTGTGTCAAATTCAATAACTGCTTGTCTGTCTATACGCCATTCGCATACATTTTGACAGATGTTTGAAAGAGACCGTCCAGATTTTAAGAGAATTGCCCTATTGTTTGAGCCACAGTGGAAGAGGCACTGTCAACTAGGGCTGGGCGATATGGCCTAAATATGATATCACGATATTTTCTGACCTTTCGGCGATACACGATACGCATCACGATGTTTTTCTTTTTTTCCCCAAACAATTCATTATGAGGCTTACCAAGACAGTATTTGAGTTTGCAAGCTAACATTAAAGACAAAATAAAATACCCATGCATTTAGCATTTTTATATTATATATTAGATTTAGATTATTGGATTATTAGATTATATATTGCATATATTTAGCAATGAGATATTATATGATTTAGATATGAAATATGATGAATTGAAAATGGGGGACCCTGATGTAAACAAGACGAAAGTCTTTCTCTGGTCTGCATCCTCCAGTCCACTGTTGACTGTTGTTGTATTGAGCTGTACTGTATTGTACCTATGCTGCAATCTGTTAATAACGTTTATATTCATTCAGTCGGCAAACAGAATTATTTTGATTGACAGTCGCGTCTGCCAATTACGTCACATCGCTTGCACCCGCCCTGCTGTTCTTAGCACCAATCGACTTCCGCCATTGGAGAGCTCAATGAAAACAACAATGGCAGCGGTAGCTCGCCGCGGCCGACCGTAGCTTTTAGCTCTGCAGAATGACTAAACGACTGGAGGCATAATGATTTTACTGCAACGGATGTTATAATAAAAGCCTTTCCATACATCTGTCTGATTGAAAACGTTATTAACAGACCGCAGAATGGGCACAACGGAGTCAGCACGGGCTGAGATATGAACGGCTAATGCTTGCTATATCTAGGTCGACCTCGGTCGTTGCTATGTAAATACGCTGATGTTATTGAAAGTGTAACTATATAACGTCAATGCCACAAAACGAATGCCTTTGTTATCATAAGTAGTAACTTTTGATGCAGTAGTGTGTGTGTGGGGCGGCGCTGTTCAAAAGTGTCAACGTGTGGACCAGATTGACGCAACACAAGCCTCTTGGGCAAAACATCACGATATCCACGATACGTTTAAAAAGTGTATCGTTAATGAACTGTACCCGATATTTATATAATATCGTCATATCGCCCAGCCCTACTGTCAACATTGCATTCATCTTTGCAGTAGCTTAACAATCTTGGCATAGCGGGTGTACAGGTAAAAGCACTCCACCTACCACCATAGAGACCGGGGTTCTTTCCCGGTAGCGATACTTCCGGCTTGGTCAGACGTTCCTACAAACACAATTGGCAGTGTTTGCGGGTGGGAAGCCGGAGGGGTATGAGTCCTGGTCGTTGACTGGTCGGTCAGGGCACCTGTTCTGCAGGGGGGGATCTGGGGGAGATAGCGTGAACCTACTTGTGCGTTATGCTCTCCCAGTGAATTGACAATGAGTTTAATTCCACCCACCGGCCCCTCTGATGTTGTTGCAGTGAATGTCTCTCTCACTCTCTCACTCACCTCCTCCAGCCCAAGTTATTCGAATGTGCAGCTGTCAACCCAGTCCACAGAGGAAAATGATTTAATGTGATTTGACGGCTTGTGTGTGCTTCTTTAGCCATATATATATAAATAGTAGATTACATTTGTTATATATTGTGGGCATGTTTGGTCTGAGAGAGAGACAGCAGTCTAGGGCTGCAACGATTAGTCGACATAATCGACGACGTCGATCATAAAAACTTGTCGACGCTGAATTTTTGCGTCGATGCGTCGTATATTTTTTTTATTAAAAAAAAAAAATGCACTACCTATCTTTGTGAAAGTGGCTTCTCAGCTCTGGTCCAGCTGAAGACAAAGCAGAGGAACAGATTGGGCATTGAGCATGACCTCAGAGTTGCTTTGTCTACCATCACCCCAGACTTTGAGACTCTTGTCAGGAGCAAACAACATCCCCAGTTATCCCATTAGTTCCCTGGGATGTTAAGCTAAGAAGTCTGCTAAGAAGGATACATTATTATTATTATTATTATTATTATTATTATTATTATTATTATTATTATTATTATTATTATTATTATTATTATTATTATTTTATTTCATTGTGTTTTTAGCCCTAGTTGCACTTTTGTTGCAACCCCAGTTATCCCATTAGTTCCCCCAAACTTACTGTAGGTCTGTTATGTTAAGCTAAGAAGTCTGCTAAGAGCCCGGAAAAGGAGCCGCGCCCACAGGAAGCAGAGATGGAGGGTGTGACAGAAATAATCGTTAGATTAGTCGACTAATCGAAAAAATATTCTACAGATTAGTTGACTAATCGAAAAAATTATCGACAGATTAATCGACTACCAAAAGAATTGTTAGTTGCAGCCCTACAGCAGTCCATTCTGACTTTAGCGCACTGAGAAAGCGAGATGGAGCGAGAGAGGGGGCGAGAGAGAGATGGAGTGATAGAGAAGGAGAGGAGGCGAGAATGAGTCGGAGAGAGAGAGAGATGGAGTGATGGAGAGGGGGTGATATAGAGGGAGAGAGAGGAGAGTGAGAGGAGAGAAATGTGTGTGACAGTATTGGGTATTGGCAATCTCACAGGGTGACGATAGGTCGGAGCACATCGCCCAACTCTAGTCCAAGCTGTTGTGTGCTTTGTTACTTTGGTTTCAAATCAGTGACTCTTCCAGTAAACACCTCTGTCTCCTTGTGTGGTGAGCATGGCACTGACTAAAAGCACCCTTCTCTCTTTATCTGCAAAACCTGATTCTGCTCCACAGGCATTCAGTCAGGCTAAAACAGCGTATTGGAGATGATTCCAATACTAAATCAGTTACCAAAATCAGTCACCTCTCTAATGGAGAAGAATTGATTATACCTCAATAATTTCTGTCCCAACGACCTCATACTAATGGTTTGTGTCTATACTGTTCAGTTTAAGGCAAGCAATGGATTGAATCTGTACTTGGCTAATACGACTCAATCGTTATCTGCAGTGTAAAATTGGAATTGGTGTATTACTAGTTTTGTGTTCCTTGTTTTGGTTGTGTGATGCAGGTTGTAAAACGCTTTGTATTGATGTACAACACAAACAACAGCATTCATTCTAAACTATGGACCCATACTACTTAGTAGGGGTGTAACGGTACACAAAAACCACGGTTCGGTACGTACCTCGGTTTTGAAGTCACGGTTCGGTACGGGTTTTCGGTACAGTTGGGGAAAGTTTGGCTTTCCATGTTCCGCTCAGGGGTGATGTAGTGTGCAGTAACTAATTGTACTTGTAGGGCTGTCAACGAATATTCTATATTGAAATTAATAATCGACTTAAAAAAAAATTATATTACCGGTAGATTGTGAAAAAAAACAGCCCCCGGTGGGCGGTCGTTAGTGATAAACATACTGTTGTATTCGTTCGGTACACTACACAGCTGTTCGGTACAGTACGGTACACACTGAAACGGTTCGGTACGGATACGTGTACCTTTACACCCCTACTACTTAGTGTTTTGTGGGGAAATCAATAAGAATCAAATCAATAGAACAATAGAAAATTACAACACTTCATTTTTTTTTTTAAACTTTGGCCATTTCCCTGGCTCTTTTATACGTTTATCGCATTTATACTTGGTCAAGTTCGACCGACAGAAGCAGGCTGAAAGGGTTCAGATGGGGGGGGGAAGACACTCTGGGAAAGGCACGGCTGCAGTCCGGGATTCGAACTCGCTCAGCCCCAGATCCGTGACGAGCGCGGTTGTCCACGGCGCTGAAATAGCACTCGCGGTACGTGGTGAGCTACTGGAGCTCCCCTACAACACTTCATTAATCTAGCGGTCGTACTGTTCACCACTGTTGAATGAATGTAGAGGAGACACTGTGTGTATCTATCAGATGGTGATCATTACTGTGTCATCAGTGTACATATGGGCAGCGGCGCAGTCTTGACAGTGCAGTAATGTTAGCTGGCTGCATGACGTGAGGTGGAGGTGACCCAAGGCGCACAGTGTAATCTAGCTGGAGCAGTTAATAGCTGTGTGCGTGTGAGCATGTCTTCTAGCATGCATACATGTGTGTATTTATGACTGATCCAATTGTACGTGGAGAGCCAGGGTAATACAGTAATGATATGAATGAGACGCCTACGCTACATTGGTGTTCCCCAGGAATCATGTACACATAGCTGCCATTGGTAAATGTCATAGGGCCTTCAAGCTGTCATCGTCCCTGTGATGGCCAGTCCCTATTGGATATTGCATCAGAGAGTAACCTTTTGTGACATGACTGACATAAAGGAAGGATATTGTGTGACGTTGAAAATCATAGGAAGGTAATAAATCTTTATGATATGATGACTAAGAATTATATTTTAGTGCAGTTACTTTAGGGATTACGTTTGAATCTAATATAATCTAATAATGCATCAAAACCACTGCCTGTGTAGATTCCTAGTAAATCGAATCAAATCAAATTGATTTGTAAGGCCCGACGACACACAGCCCTACAGATTACATCACATACATTTACAATTTAGTCATTTAGCTGAACGCTTTTATCCAAAGCGACTTACAGATTGTGAAGAACAAGTCACCAGGAGGGGTACGTCTCTGGCAGCTAAGAGTCAGTGGCGTTGTTCGTCAAATAGTATCGATATTGAGAGCATAGTAGTATAGACATATTAGCATGATAGTTAGTAGTATCAGTATAGTAGTAGGGTACATAATAGTAAAGAAAAGACAGTAATAAGGTTTATATATAATTTTATAAATTATTCTTTCTTACATACAAAGGTTGTTTTTTAAAAGTTGCCTTTCTGAATCTGTGTAGGAGTTACTGTTGCACCTACATTCTCTTTGCATAGCGAGTGTCAATGAATGGATCAACATCATATTCTTTCCTGTCTGTTGTGTTCTCCCTCTCTGTAGACACCTCCTGCACCACTGCTTCCAGGCCCTGATGGACCACGGTGTGAAGGTGGCCTCGGTCCTGGCCAACTCCTTCAGCCGCCGCTGCTCCTACATCGCAGAGTCCGACGCTCACGTCAAAGAGAAGGCCATTCAGTTTGGCTTCGTGCTGGGTAAGTGGCGAGGGGGGGTGGGGGGGGAGAGCCGAGGGGCCGAGCACACCTGCAGCCACCAGGGGAGCTGTTTAGAGACGTGTGGGAAATGTGTTCCTGTTTGTTTTGTCCAGTGGAGGTAACTCTGTGTTTGTACCGCAGGTGGCTTCTTGTCTGACGCCGGCTGGTATGGGGATGCAGAGAAAGTGTTCCTATCGTGCCTGCAGCTGTGCACGCTCCACGACGAGGTCCTGCATTGGTACCGGGCTGTGGAGTGCTGCGTCAGGTCAGTCGCAAGTGTTTTCATATCTGTGTGTAGGAGTTATGTACCGTATTGTCCTGCATATACGATGTAAGATGAGGATATAAGATGAAATGATATAATATTTAAATATTCTGCCACAAATGACACCTGAAATGGAGTCTCATATTCACACTCTAGTCTAGATGTTGAAGGTTAATAAAAAAAATAAAAATTTACTTGCCACCGTCACCTACCACGACCCCACTTTGGGTCTCGATCTGTAGTTTGAGAACCGCTGGTCTACATCCTCCCCAGACCGACAGTAGGGCAATGCGCGCAATGACCAGGAAGGGAATTGGCATAACGGCTAGGAAGGAAAGAGAGAAAGGCAAAAAAAGAAAAGAAAATGCATTGTGGGACATGCACCAGAACCACTGTGAGCACTGCTGTCGGGTCTCTCCGCCCAGCGCTCACCTGCCAACGTTTCCTCCTGGTCTCCGCAGGCTGCTCCATGTCCGGAACGGCAACTGTAAATACCACCTGGGGGAGGAGACCTTCAAGCTGGCCCAGTCCTACATGGACAAACTCGCCAAACACGGCCACCAGGCCAACAAGGCGGCGCTGTACGGCGAGCTGTGTGCCTTGCTCTTCGCCAAAAGCCACTATGACGAGGTAGGTCCAGCTGGCGGGGACCGGACTTCCCTTCTGAGCAGATTGTGACTTTGTGACGGGGTGGTGCGTTTTCACTTCGCCTCATGTCAATGATGTTCGTTTACTTACATTCCACTGGCAGTTTGGCATTCAAATTCATATCTTTATGTGTACATATTCCTTTATTGATCAACAATGTAAACAATATAATTAACTCTGATTATAGACATACGATAAGAATAAACAGTGTAAACAAAGGTGTAGATGGGGGTCTTTGTGCCCTATCGGTTATAATATACGTGACAATAAATATAGGCAACAACAACACTTTATCTGAATATACCACATATCACAAATATACCACATTTGAGATTCTGCTGGGAGATAATTCACCCAGGAATTGTAGACCAGTTTTACACCAGCTTTGAACCATTCTTCTCACCCCCGGTCTCCCAGGCGTACAGGTGGTGTATAGAGGCTATGAAAGAGATCACACCAGGGCTGCCTGTCAAAGTGGTGGTGGACGTCCTCCGACAAGCCTCCAAGGTAACACTGTTCACGTCGCTGCATGATTTGTGTGGAAGCGTTTTCTCCACTCAAGGACACTGTAGTTTTTCACACTACAGAGTAACACGAGCGCATTGAACACACTGGACTTACAAGTATCTAATAACGGCCCTATGAAAACTGTTTCTTTTCTTCTTTTCTTTTTCTTTCTTTCTTTTTTTATAAATAAAATGCAGGCTTTCCCTAAACAATGCTATAGGGGTTATTACTATGTACTATGAAAAAAAACATTCTGTGAAAGCTTGAGGCCAGCTTATTATACCTTATACACCGTACTTAAATAAATAACTTATTTGGAACTTTTGTTAGCTATTTTATTGAAAGTTGCAGGAAATTATAGCAAATGGCTTTCTTTATTACAAGTTATTTTGCCTCCCGGACCAGCCTCTAGTTGCAACTCAACACCGTCTTCTGTAATTATTTGTTTTTCAATTTCAAGAAAAAGAAAATGGAACCCTATTTTATTTTTGCCATTTTTTTTTTTTTTATTATTATTAATTCTGTGTCCATACAGGCCTGTGTGGTGAAGAGGGAGTTCAGGAAGGCTGAGCAGCTGATCAAACACGCAGTCTTTCTCGCCAGGTGAGATGTCACTACGTCTATGAGATAATCTGTCACCATCTAATGCACTGACCTCCTTCTGTTTACATGCTTTCTGATTGCATCTCTTCTGTGTTGCAGGGAACATTTTGGACACAAGCATCCCAAATACTCAGACACGCTGCTAGATTATGGGTTTTACTTACTAAACGTAGACAACATATGCCAATCAGTCGCTATTTACCAGGTAGGACGATCATTAGCGACTATTCAGCTTTCATCTGTCTGTCCATAACACATATCTGTCCATATAGCATAACGTATCATCAAATAATGAGTGACAGTGGCTCAGGAGGTAGAGCGGTCGTCCGGTAATCGGAAAGGTTCCCGATTCGATTCCCCTTCCTCCCGGGCAGCACGTCGATGTGTCCTCGAGCAAGACACTTAACCCCTAACTGCTCCCGATGGGCAGGTTGTCACCTTGCATGGTCGCCTCCGCCATTGGTGTGTGAATGTGTGAGTGAATGGGTAAAATGCGAGGAACAATAATTGTAAAGCGCGTTTGGATAAAAGCTGCTATATAAATGCACCATTTACCATCTAACATTATAAAAAAATCATGTTTACCTTTATCAAATAAAAGTTTGCATCCTTGCGACGCCCATGTTTTGACGTGTGCCCCCCCCCCCCCCCCTGCAGACGGCCCTGGACATCCGACAGTCTGTCTTCGGGGGGAAGAACATCCATGTTGCCACGGCCCACGAGGACCTGGCCTACTCCTCCTACGTGCACCAGTACAGCTCCGGGAAGTTCGACAACGCTCTGTGAGTATGGCCCACAGTCGGGGCACTATTCCTGGCCAGCTAATTACCTTACAGACACCAGCTCCGTCGCCAGGCCACAAGACTGTGACTCGCATACATGCTAATGGCTCTGCTCCAGGGGCGTATTTGACGCCGGGGACAGCGGAACGTGTCCCCCCCACGTTTTACCGTCCAAAGAGCTGAGTCTGACTACCTGTTCTATTATTATGCAAAGAGCAGTAGATGGGGGTCGCATTCTTGCCCTGCAAGGGCCAAGTACCCACTCGCTAAAGTACTTGTCTTTGCATAATAATAGCTCGGGTCGTCAGCCTAGGTGTGTGTTAAAATACGTCAAACATGAATGAATGAATGAATGAATGAATGAATGAAAACTTTATTTAACAGATTGCAGAATGGGTACAATACAGTACGGCTCAATACATACAATTGTTAAGGGGATGCAGACCTGAGAAAGACGTTTGTCTTGTTTCCATCAGGGTCCCCCATTTTCAATTCATATAGAAATAAAACATATTGTTTACACTGTCTTTCTTCTATTATAACCCTCCCAAATCATATTCAGAAAGTATCACAGAGACTTCTATTGACCAAGGAATTAGTTATTATTTCGCGGTTTATTCACATAACGTTATATTGTTTACACTGTCTTTCTTCTATTATAACCCTCCCAAATCATATTCAGAAAGTATCACAGAGACTTCTATTGACCAAGGAATTAGTTATTATTTCGCAGTTTATTCACATAACGTTATATTGTTTACACTGTCTTTCTTCTATTATAACCCTCCCAAATCATATTCAGAAAGGCACACACACAACATATTCCAGTTAACGGTATATTTTTTTAATGATTCGTTATGGCGTAATCAATACTTCCATGCGTATAAATTGCGTTCGCAACCTCCGTGTTTTGGGGGTAGTCATCAGAAACCTCGGATCCGGGATTCGCTCCCATCCGTCGGGCAAGAACTGTGGGTTTTCAGCCTCTCTCTCTGGAGGTTAACGGAGTTTCTGGAGGAGTTTCTGGAGGAGCTTGTCGCGGCTCATGCGCATGCGCACGCTCAACCAATCAGAGAGGGGCTTCGCTCAACCAATCAGAGAGGGGTCTGCAGAAATAGAGTTCAACCAATCAGAGAGGGGTCTGCAGAAATGCGGCTACGGGCCCTAACCCCCCCCCATCGACGTCACTCGCCACGCCCCCAAATCTGTCCCCGGCACACATTGAGAGAGAGTTACGCCATTGCTCTGCTCCCCTGCTGTTACTCGGGGGCTTAGTATTCGCATGTATCTGCGTTCTTTGGGTGCTTACCATTTAATATTAGTAGTAATAATAATTAATTATATTTATTTCTATAGCACCTTTCATACAAGTGCTTCACAGCAGTCATATAGACAAAAAAAAAATATATAGGCATAAAGATTAGCATAAAATTGGTATAATTATAGAGAGAATTGTTATTAAAACCTCCCGGAAAATGTGTCATTAAAATAGAATAAAAAGATTGTAATACATTTCTTATTGATTAAGATAGATTTCTGACATTAAAATATATAACTATATATATTAGCAGGTTTCTGACTAAATAAAAGCAATGCATGAAGTGCAGACATAGAATGAGTATAAAATGGACAGAATAAGAGCAGTGCAATAAAATAAGAGATCAATCAGCATAAGATAAGACAGAGTAAAATAGTGCAGTGCTATAAAGTAGTTTCCATCTACAGTACAGTATCACAGTCTGGAGGCACTGATAGCAGGGGGGCATGTCCAGAGGATATGGATGACCTGGAAATGACACGGTGTTGTTGGAACTTTGGCTGGTGTGACATTGTGACAGTAGGAATGACCGTAGGATTGTGACACATGAATGCTAATTTGTGCACAAGAACATTTAATTAGATAGATTAGATTAGATTAAAATGTATCGTCTTTTGTAAGTATTTGTATGAAGTCATATGAATCTGATTGACTCTTGCTCAGTCTGGTAGCGGCCATGCAGGCCTTATAATGTAGGGAGTGTGTCTTGGGTATGGTATGGTTTTATTTCTTAATCCCAGAGGGGAAACATGATCTGCCACCAGAGCGAATACACATATACAAACATGGAAGACACAGTTACATGATACAATACACTACAGGAGACGCAACACAAAAGGAGAGCCTCTTAACACGGTGCTATCGGTGTTCGTTAATTGTTTTACCGCAGCAGGTACAAAGGACCTTCTCAGCCGCTCAGTAGAGCATTGAGGCAGCAGCAATCTGTTACTAAAAGAGCTTCGCAGAGCATCGAAAATACTAGACAATGGGTGGCCTTACTGGCCTACAAAAGATAAAATGGTGTTCAGTTTAGTCCTGGTTCGCTTGACTATGGTGATCTCCAGGGAATCAGGAGGAAGGCCAATCACTGAGCCAGCCTTTTTGATGATTTATTTATACGGTTTTTGTCCGAAACAGTGATGCTGCCCCCCCAGCAGAGAACAGCATTGAACAGGACACTAGCCAGGATACCTTGGTAAAATACGTAGAGAAGTGACCTGCTGATCATGTCAAAAGAACGAAGTTTTCTCAGATGAAAGAGCCGAGACTGGGCTTTTTTAAACACAGAATCTGTGTTCTGCTTCCAGTCCAGCTTACCGTCCAGGTGAACGCCAAGGTATTTATAGGACTGGACTATTTTGACCTCCTGCCCCCTATTTTGACCTCCTGCCCCCTAATGATGACAGGAGAGACATTCACCTTCTTCCTACTGAAGTTGATGACCAACTCCTTGGTTTTTTCTATGTTTAATTCCAAGAAGTTGGCATTGCACCAGTGGACAAATGAGTCAATCTCCTTTTTATAGGCTTGGTCATCGCCTTTATTGATTAGACCGATCAGCGCTGTGTCGTCAGAAAATGTCTGCATATGGCACATGGCCTCACTGTGTCTGCAGTCCGCAGTATAGAGCACAAAGAGGAAGGGCGCCAAAACTGTTCCCTGGGGGGCTCCAGTTTTTGTCCAGATGACAACCGATACTATGTCATCCAGCCTGACAAACTGGGGTCGAGTAACAAGGTATTTCGTGCACCAAGAGATGGTTGAGTTGTGCAGTTTAAACTGGATAATTTTATTTGCTAGGATATGTGGCTGGATAGTATTGAAAGCGCTAGAAAAATCAAAGAACATTACCCTAACAGAGCTGGCAGACGATTCAAGGTGGCTATACATTTGGTGCAACATAAAAATCAGTGCATCGTCGACTCCTACACTCTTCCTATATGCAAATTGCAAGGGGTCTAAATAAGGTGCCACCTGCTCCCTAAGGTGGCCCAGCACAACCCTTTCAAAACATTTCATGATGTGACATGTCAGAGCAATAGGTCTCAGGTTAGTGAGGCTATTACGCACATTGTTCTTTTTAGGAATAGGGACAATCCATGATGTTAACCACATTACAGGAAGAGCAGATGAAGACAAGGATAGAGAAAAAAGAGAATGAAAAACATGGCACAACTGGTCAGCACAGACCTTAAGGGTGCGTGGATAAATACCATCAGGCCCGGGGCCCTTGTTTACCTTTATGCGCTTAAACTCTTGACGAACCTCTTCAATAGAGATGACAATAGGGGAACAACTGTCCACAGGACTAGGCTGAGCCAGAGAGGAGAGGATACTCTCCTGCTCAGCAGAGAAATCAAATGTATCGAACCTAGCAAATAACTGGTTTGCAATCTCAGGGCCCAGACAACTGGAATTGTTGGTCCAATCAGTGATTGATTTAATGCCTTTCCAAAGGCCCCTGGTATTGGTATTGGACATTTGTCCA
This sequence comes from Notolepis coatsorum, assembly GCF_963971535.1. Taxonomy (NCBI): domain Eukaryota; kingdom Metazoa; phylum Chordata; class Actinopteri; order Aulopiformes; family Paralepididae; genus Notolepis; species Notolepis coatsorum. The sequence goes on from NC_140165.1 coordinate 244,341,507, forward strand.
CCAGTGGGGATTTGGTGGAGAGACACTCCTTGTCCAGTCTGATAAGGAGTAAGGCCTCTGTGTACATAACTCATAGTGCATTAGCAGTTTTGGGACAAATCCCATTAGCTAGGAGTCAGGACATCTGCGTTCTTATCACTGATAAGCTAAAATCCTATAATACGCCATTATCTATAAAGCATGAGAGAATCCTTAAATGTAGCTTTGTACTCGAGCTAACTAAAAGTCAAGGACTAGTACTCTTATACTAGAATACTTTTGTAATCTGTACTCTGTAATATACTCAAACGCTACGGCACTGCCTTTTGGGGTGAACAACCATTACCTCATCACTTTTATTAACCAGTCACCTAGCAGTAGGGCTGTCTTAAATAATTTGAAGCTTCATTGGATGGGCATGGGATTCGAATATGAAAATAAAATCAGATTTGTGTTTAGTTTGTCTAAGATTTAAAAAGGTTTAAACTTTACAGCACTGACAAAGTTGAACAAAGTGCTGTACAAGTCCCACAACATATAAAAAATATATATATATATATATATATATATATATATATATATATATATATATATATATATATAAATAAAAAGTAATAAAAAAAAGAAATCCGAAGCTTCGAATTAAAATCGAATCTCGGCCCCGAAGCTTCGAATTCCAAAAAAAAATCTAAGGTCAGCCCTACCTAGCAGCAGTACGTATCGAAAGTGAAACTAGGAGTGTTCATGTATAAAACCTAATGTCACTCACGATTTATCATTCGTTCTGCATATCTCCTGTTATGCTGTTGGATCACAGGCTTGTAAACCTATTTTTACTTGTGTGATTAGAATAAACTCATCTGTTGCAGCAATCAAACGAACACGCTTTTAGAGTATGTGCTTTCACTTTATACAGCACAAGTACAGTATAACAAAAATAAGTTTGGCATCTAACTGTAAAGTGCAATAGTAATATACAATGTACACAGGTGATCAAACTGGGTATAGAATATATAAATTTGTACTACTATAGTGCTAATCAGATGTATGTACAGAGTTGTAGTATTAATATGTACAGTGATACAGGTATAAAGACACTACTGTTACAAAGGATCAGATTAAACCGAATATATATATTTATTGATTGATATATATTGCATAGTATTTGTATATCGTTTGATATCCCTTGTATATTCCTTGTACATATACACGGAATATCCCTTTAGCCTAGTGCAGACCATAATATTTCATTCTCCTATTAGACAGCGGTCCACAGGCGCCAGAGCCATGCCTCCGGAGTCAGGTTCAAGGCCACCGACAAGACATGTCTGTACATGCCCGGCCTTGCCCAGGGATACGAGACAGAAATGAGGTTGGCACTAGTTTGTTCACCTAACGTATAAATACGGCGCAGGTGAATACAGAAGCACTTAGTCAGAAGTCCAGAGTTACCCAATAAGTTGAAGCCTCACCCACGATACTCCGTGCGGTGAAGTATGGCCTGTTTGGCCCCAAATAGAGCATTGAGACCGCGTGCAAATTAATAACTGAATTGTCAGAGTTTGGCGCTATACCGTCGAGTGCGACATATTTCTATTAAGTCAGTAATAGTCTATTTGTGTATAGTGTATCGTGCGGCTAAAGTTCTACAGTGACCAGCATCTTTAACGCTTCCTCGTATCAGCTAGAGTGCTTATCCAGGCTGGGCTGCTTTCATGGCGCTTTCACCCGAGGAGACCTAGACGAGAACCGTGTGGACATGTACACTGGATTAATCTACCCGACGACTACATAGCCCTTTGCGGCTGGATTATATTTGTTTTGGTCCTGTGATTTATGGAGCGGAGAATCGCCGACGCCTACACGTGTGGGATTTACCCTGTGAGGAGCCAAGTCGAGTCTGCGCCTCAGAGAGCCTGAGGCCGGCTAGCTTTCTTCACTGTGGAGCTACAGTCTACGGAGAACAGCTGTATTCGTCTGTGGATCAAGAGACTATTGCACCGTCTCCTGTACTTGGAGTCTCCTTAGTCATCGTTGACCAGACTCTCTACTACCGACAGATCCTCTACCCCTGCTGGCTTACAACCGGGGGGACCCTTCCAGTATCTCCCGCTATATATTACTAGTGTACCATAGATATAATTCCCTAAGATTCAGGTTGTATAATTACCTCCTGCGTAACCAGAGAATGGACATTCATTATTGATTTGCCTACGCACATTCCTTTGCCTTATAAGCACATCCAAAGTAAGATAGAGAAGTATATTATGTACCTTTTGCTGCAATAAATACTTAATTATTACATTTGTGTGGAACCGATTCATTGTGGGAAGTGTTCATCATATTTATATATCATGTACTGTATGGCCAGTAATTAAAGTACATAAAGCGGTAGTGGTTTAATGATACCATACTTATCAATACAGTCAGGGAATTGTACCCCTCAGTTACAACTACGGTAGTAAGTCATACTGGCCAGCAGCATTACTAGTAAGAGTAGGTAAGGGATATGTAGTATAGATATAGTATCTACAGATATGTAAAATTATTATGTGCAGGTATGTACAGATGGATGTGGATAGATATATATACGTTGAGAATAAAGTTATATGGGTTATACGCAGGTGTATAAGTAGATGGAAGGATTACATGCAGGTATATTCAGACAGATATATGTATTATATATTAAATATAAACCTAAATGTATGTATACAGTATACAGCCTATATATGGGTAGACTATAGTATGAGGCAGGTAATTATGATTATTATGGTTACAGTGTGTAGGGCTGTTGTAGACGGTGAAAGCAGTAGGTAGGTATAACCCACACTGTGTGTGCTGTTCATTCATAATTGGGTAATAATGTTCTAACCCATTTGGCCCCGAGTCAGTCTTGTAAACTAATGAGCAACAGTGCAGCAAAACAAATTCTTAAACGGAAAACCCTGCGTTTTCTCAGTAGTACTGCTTTCTCAAAGTGCACGACTGGCAGTCCGAGCCAAAACCCCCTTCTCCCGTGTCCTGCCGCTGGGAGGATGAGTGACATGTGTGTGTCTTTCCCCAGATTCCACGCGGAACGTGCCATAGACATCATAACTCACATTCTCCCAGAGGACCATCTTCTGCTGGCCTCCTCCAAGAGGGTGAAAGGTAAAGCAGGCCGCCTGGAGACTCTGGGCTACGGCCGAGTTGGTTTAGGAGACCGTGGGGGTGCGTGAGGTGTGCTCTGCGCTATAGAATTAAGAAGATATTGTGGACGTTGGCTCTGGGCCACATGACTACTGTGCGTGTCTGTTTTTCTTTCTAAGAGCTCTGCTTCTATTAGCCTGTTTTGGTGACTCACTCTGCTAATACACATACTGTAGGCTGGAGCACAACTGCTGTCTGGAATCTTGCCTCATCTCGCACCTCTCATCTACTTCTCTGGCTTTCTTGATTTAACCCCTCATCAGTAGAAATACAATTCCTGAGACGGGTGGTCTGCCCACTCTTTCTTTGAAGGGGAAAACATGTCATCTGAGATGGTGGTTTGTGTGTCTGTGTTGTATGTTATGATTATGTGTGTCTTCTTGTGGATACGAGCCTGTTTGCTGGTGGTCACAGGGTTCTTCCTAGGATTTAATGACAAGGTAATGCTGCTGCTGTAAATCCATCACATCCATCTCTCCCATTGAGGCGATCGATCAGTTGCAAATCAACTTGTTGGGGTGACAGTGGATCCGGAGGTAGAGCGGTCGTGTGGTTATCGGAAGGTTGCCGGTTCAATTCCAGCTTTTCCCAGCACCGTGTCAAAGTGTCCTTGAGCAAGACACTTAACCCCTAACTGCTCCTGATGAGCAGGTCGGCACCTTGCATGGTTGCCCCGCCGTCTGTGAGTGAATGTGAGGCATACGTTGTAAAGCGCTTTGGATAGAAGCGCTATATAAAATGCAGTCCATTTACCAGTCCATTTGTTGGAAAGTATTTGGTGGTGCAGTGCTGAGACTAGATTTCCAGTCATGGAAAACCTGGAAAATGTACTAGAATTCCCAAATATCCTGGGAAATAAATAATCTATTGAATGTTTTTTAGCCCCTCGCTCAGATTGCCTATGTAAACCTAGGTGTGTACTTTGTTTGAAACTCGACTGTTGCTAGCCTAAAAAGGAATACGGAAGGAGGAATAAAACTTGGGTTAAATGTGTCGATATACTAGACCTACTACCGGTAAATTATATGACCGTTTGTGAGCAAATGCTGGCTCGGATTGTCAAGGAAAAGTCCTGGAAAGTGATTTCTCAAAAGAGTGGGAACCCTGAGTGCTGCTGTCGTTTGGGAAGAAGAACGGTGACACACGGCAGCACCTGCTCTCTACCTCTCCTCCTCCTCACTAGGGTTGGGCATCGTTTGGATTTGAACGATTCCGATACCGATTCTCCATTTCGATTCCTGTTCTAAACGATTCTCGCTTCCGATTCTTTGAGGTGCAGGTCAAAACAGGTCACAGCTTATTTCGCAGGAGAAAAAAAAATCTTTTAAAAATCCTTTATTTTTTTCATACTATTCACATTGTCAGTTGAATTGATAGTTTAATTTGGTTGCTGTACTCTAACTAGGGTATTAATTAACAAAGTAATTTATATATATAAAAAAAAAATATATATAAAATTTAGAATCGAAATGCAAAATCTTCTTAACGGTTCCGGAACCGGAAGTTAGGAACCGGTTCCTATTAAAACCGGTTCTCGGTGCCCAACCCTACTCCTCACCCTCTGCCCCCCCCCCTCCCCCAGCTCTGATCCTGGAGGAGATCGCCATCGACTGCCACAACAAGGAGACGGAGGAGCGCCTGCTGCAGGAGGCCCACGACCTGCACCTGTCCTCGCTGCAGCTGGCCAAGAAGGCCTTCGGGGAGTTCAACGTCCAGACGGCCAAGCACTACGGCAACCTGGGACGCCTCTACCAGTCCATGAGGAAGTTCAAGGTCAGTCTTGTTTTTGTGTCATTAACCTTCTGTGTATTGTCGTAGTGAAAGGGTTAACCATTTGGTAGTGCAGCAGTGAAAGGGTTAAAAGAGCACGCCAACATTTTGGGAAATTATCTCGTCGTCTTCTCGAGAGAGACAAGAAGATAGATACCAGTTTCCTCTCTCTGTGTGCGTTCAGTAGAAAGCTATCTGGCTGCACGTTAGCCTAGCTTAGCATAGTGAATGGAAGTGCCGTGGCTCCTCCTCCCCTCAACACCAGCTGAAACTACGGTTTGGGCTTTGGGGGGAGGGGCGGAGCGCACCACTGCATTTACAACACAAGACAAAACTTACCAAAACTCCCAAAATGGATTAATGTGTTTCTAGATAAAGTAACAAGGCGTGTCATGTACTGTATGTGTTTCTAGATAAAGTAACAAGGCCTGTCATGTACTGTATGTGTTTCTAAATAAAGTAACAAGGCGTGTCATGTACTGTATGTGTTTCTAAATAAAGTAACAAGGCGTGTCATGTACTGTATGTGTTTCTAGATAAAGTAACAAGGCCTGTCATGTACTGTATGCGTTTCTAGATAAAGTAACAAGGCCTGTCATGTACTGTATGTGTTTCTAGATAAAGTAACAAGGCCTGTCATGTACTGTATGCGTTTCTAGATAAAGTAACAAGGCCTGTCATGTACTGTATGTGTTTCTAGATAAAGTAACAAGGCCTGTCATGTACTGTATGTGTTTCTAGGTGAAGAAAAGGACGCTTGCCATTTTTGATCAATAAGGTTCTTTAAGCGTAAAGTAATTTGAAAGAAATGCACAAAGTGAGTTTGAGAGGCAAGAGAGCGGCCTGTGTGATTACATTTTGGAAGAACAGACACGTCATTAGACTCCTGGGGGTTTAATTTCCTGCCCTGACGTGCATGTTTCCTTCGTGTGTGTTGTGGCATCTGTGTGTGTGTGTGTGTGTGTGTGTGTGTGTGTGTGCCTTTGTGTGTGTGTGCCTGTGTGTGTTGTGTGTGTGTGCCTTTTGTGTGTCTGTGTGCCTGTGTCTGTGTGTTTCCAGGAGGCAGAGGAGATGCACATCAAGGCCATCAAGATCAAGGAGCAGCTGCTGGGTGAGGAGGACTACGAGGTGGCTCTGTCTGTGGGCCACCTGGCCTCCCTGTACAACTACGACATGAACCAGTACGACGACGCAGAGAGACTCTACTTACGCTCCATCGCCATCGGTGAGAAACAAACCATGCTATCACTAGAGTCCACCTCTGCTATAGCCTATCTCAGTATTCGTCTGTAATATTTAGGCTTGTTTTCACGCCTGCGGTGGGTTCTATCTGGAATATATCTACCGTACTATAAGCCGCGGCTTTTCCCCCCATTTTTCGACCCTGCGGCTTATATAACGGTGCGGCTAATCTATGGATTTTTACAGCTAACTGGGCGCGCTCCCTCAGCTCTGTGACCGTCAGATCAGACTCCTAAATCTGCTGCAGCAGTGCACGTCAACCACGTCAACAAACCATTACGGCAAGAGTCTAGTGTATGAGCAGCTCAGGGCTCCTCTTTCAACATGCTGCCTACCTACTGTACCCCGGCGCTGCTAACTGGCTAACGTTATGAGAGCTAACGTTGCTACCTACTGTACCCCGGCGCTGCTAACTGGCTAACGTTATGAGAGCTAACGTTGCTACCTACTGTACCCGGCGCTGCTAACTGGCTAACGTTATGAGAGCTAACGTTGCTACCTACTGTACCCGGCGCTGCTAACTGGCTAACGTTATGAGAGCTAACGTTGCTACCTACTGTACCCGGAGCTGCTAACTGGCTAACGTTATGAGAGCTAACGTTGCTACCTACTGTACCCGGAGCTGCTAACTGGCTAACGTTATGAGAGCTAACGTTGCTCCCTACTGTACCCGGAGCTGCTAACTGGCTAACGTTATGAGAGCTAACGTTGCTACCTACTGTACCCGGAGCTGCTAACTGGCTAATGTTATGATAGCTAACGTTGCTACATACTGTACCCGGCGCTGCTAACTGGCTAACGTTATGAGAGCTAACGTTGCTACCTACTGTACCCGGCGCTGCTAACTGGCTAACGTTATGAGAGCTAACGTTATGAGAGCTAACGTTGCTACCTACTGTACCCCGTGCTGCTAACGTTATGAGAGCTAACGTTGCTACCTACTGTACCCGGAGCTGCTAACTGGCTAACGTTATGAGAGCTAACGTTGCTACCTACTGTACCCGGCGCTGCTAACTGGCTATCGTTCCTGTTTAAACAAATGTTAATAAATGGGAGCTTCCTCAAACAGCCATCTCTTTCCCGACAATCCCCTCTGTGCACGAACCCTTACATATGGTAATTAAACAAGACTTGACTTTTGGATTGCTACACAAAGTTGTGTGCATGTTCTTTACACTGAAGTGTCAAAGCGAAGCAGGCTCTTCTCTGTTCTCGCTCCACAATGGTGGAACGAACTTCCCACCACAGTCAGGACAGCTGAACCTAAACATATTCAATCAATATCTTCGTACTTTACTATTATGCACTTTGCTACTAAGTAATCTACCTTGCCTATTTTACTATCTACTATGCTAATATGTCTATACTACTATGCACTCAAGACTAGCACTCGGGGGGCCCGACTGGCGCACCGCACAGCACTACGGTGCAACACAGCCGACCCGGGTTCGACTCCCGGACCTGGTGATCTTTTCCGAATGTCTTCCCCGATCTATCTCCCATTCCTCCTCTCTCTCGATCTCTCTACCGGACTGCCCGGTAGCTAAAATCAATAAAAACCTACAAAAACATAACTTGTCCGAAAGGACAAGTAACATTTAAAAAAGATTAGCACTCAAGTTCAACACTATTTGACAAACAATATCACTGACCCTTAGCTGCCAGAGTTGTACCCTCCCTGCTGACTTGTAAATCGCTTTGGATTCAAGCGTCCGCTAAATTACTAAATGTAATGAAGTTTGAAGTCTACAGGCTGAGCATTATCTTTGCTAACGCTAGCAGTGTTTACCCTTAACCCATTTGTCAACAAAGCTACTGACATCAGAGAACAAATGGAATCACAGAATGGATCGCCCGTGTTTTAACATTCACATTATTTACTGCTGTGACCGATCACTACTAATGATTACTTCCCCTAACAATGTTGTAATGCATTTATATATATATAAAAAAAAATGTATAGCTCCTACATTTAGATATGCATCTTTTTTTAATGTTTTAATTTGCGTTAATTGCAGATTAATCACTGCCGATCGTGTTATTATGTTAAATGTTTATAGTTTGACGACATATTTGGGGCAAAATTTAAACCCTGCTATGTGTAATTGACTTTGACGACGGCCTGAAACATCTTTTTAAAATGGACTGAATGAAATAAAAGGTTCTTAGGCTCCTGTATGTTTTGTGCTGCACCTGCTCACAGCCGTTTGAAGAGACGTTGACTTGGTGAAATATTTAAAGGTAACCTGTCTTGGGATCTACACAGAGTGACCCTCTGCTGTGTGTGTGTGTGTGTGTGTGTGTGTGTGTCTGCAGGTAAGAAGCTGTTTGGAGAGGGCTACAGCGGGCTGGAGTACGACTACCGAGGCCTGATCAAGCTCTACAACTCCGTGGGGAACTACGAGAAGGTGTTTGAGTACCACAACGTGTTGTCCAACTGGAACCGCCTGCGGGACCGCCAGTTCGCCGTGGCCGACGCCCTGGAGGACGTCAACACCACCCCCCAACAGACCCAGGAAGTGGTCCAGGCCTTCCTATTGGCCCAGAGCATGGGACCGACACGCCCCTGCCTCGGCTGATTGGCCGACACGGGACACGCGGCGAGAGAGAGGGAGATGGGGGGGGGACAGGCGTAGGACATGCCGCTTTTAACCACACTCACCATTTATTAGCACCACACAGAGGAGGTGCAAGCGTCACCGGCAAGTCACCTGCATATATCCTATAGTCAGACCGCCAATACACACACACACACACACACGCATCCTTAGATACGGAACGAGGCACTAGTCACACATCAGAACCCTCACCCTCATCCACACCACCCACCGTGAGGAGCTCCCCTGCCCTGTGCCGGCCCCACACGTCAAGACTATTTATTCATTTGTCAAAGGGAAAGGAGACAAACTGACCTGAGGGGGGAAAGGACGTATGAAACAAGATGAGCTCTCTACGCCCAGCCAGGACGTCTCTTAATCGACCTCTCTCCCTTTCTCTCTCTTTCTTTTCTTGCCTTTTCTCTTTCCGTTTGGATTTGGATGATTGTTTTTGTATCTGAACCGGTGTAGCTCTGAATGCCATGAGACTTTCGACACGGATCAAACCCTGTCTGCCACGGCCCCGCGCTTTCACTCCTTCTCCACAGTATCCAGACCACAGAGAGACCAGACACATCACCCCCTCCCACCATATCACCGCCGGGCAGGAAGGGGGGAGGGAGGGAGGGGGAGGGAAGAAAATTGTGCTTTTTCCCCCCTTTTCTTTTGTCACTTGTACAGTAAAACAATATTCTAAGTTTAATGTGAGTTGTTCATTGCTTTTTCCAACGATAGAGTGACAAAGACTTTTCACTAGAAGGAGCAACTCTTGCGCAACGCTCACTGGGCCCTACGAAGAACTGCAGAGAGAACTCTTCTTCGAACCGCTGTGGATGGAGAGAGAGAGAGAGATTGTAATCAGTGGATTGTATCGGACCAGTGGATATATTGTTACACGCATACTGGCTTTTGGAGTTGTTGTTTTTATTTTCATTTTTGTTCTTACCACTTTTTCCAGATTAGTACTGACATAGCTTAATTAAAAAAAAGAAAAAAATGCCAATAATTTATATGCAAAAGTGTATTACGTAGCCCTATTGTTTTCTGCTTTCATACCGAGTGAGCCAAAACGTTGTGGGGGAGAGTAAGACGAACAGCTGACTGATATTGTTTAGAAACGATGGGACACAGATATACGTGGACGGCTGAAAAGGCTGTGCGTGCGTGCGGGGCTAGAGGTCTACCTGCTTCTGGTTTAACCTGAACAGGTCTGTGTGTACGTACATGTGTGTAGTACTAGGGCTGGGCGATATGGCCTAAAAATTAAATCTCAGATTTTTTCACACCCCATCCGATATACGGTTCAATCGGTTTTTTTCTCTTAACACATTGCATTGGACGCCAGAGGTCGCTGTGGGCGTATGGCCGCTTGTGACAGCGCTGTAATGCAATGGGGGTAGATGCCAGTGTTTGTAGTGCTAAAACTATATTACATATTATAGCTATGCCTATGGATCTAATAACGACGTCGATTGTCAATGAGTTTCTTCCGGTCAACATGCAAAAAACTGATACTTTTTTCATCCATACATTTCCGTTTTATACCGTGGTGAATGAGTATAGTTTTAGAGTGATCCTGTGTAATCCCAGGAAACTCCGGCAAACAGCTCTTTACTGCATTTCATTATAAATCGTGCCATTTCTCGCCTGATTATTGGATCAATCTGAAATCAACGCTAGATTATCGGTATTCGTTTTTCTATGCTTCGAGCGCCACCAACATACATTACACAGTACATTACAGACACGCTGCGATCGTGGGGAAAAGAATATCGGATCAACGCAAGATTGATAACATATAGTCCTTACCTTGTCTCTGATGTACTGCAAAAAGAATAATCCAATTATCTGATCGCCATTCCAAATATCCACAGCGATCCTGTGTCCAACGTTATCCAGCATTGCACATGAATGGGCGGGCGGGGACCCATGTCGATGCCATCCCTATAAGCGATTGTTTTGCCGGAGTGTTTAGAACCCGCCACAGCTCGGCCGAGAAAACAAACCACATAGTTTCAAATTATGAATTATGAATGGAAATAGCGAATAAAAGAAATAACGAAACAGAAACTAGAATCTTCGTTTTCGGCACTCAACCGCTGGGCCACAGAAACGACAATTCTCGTGAACGGCAACCAAAGGGTTAAAAACTAGAAACGCCAAGGAAATCATTCAAATAAGCTCAGTTTTTATTTGACACAAAAAAATCAAACCAAGATGAATTTCCCTATTGGAATTGAAGTGCAAACCTAACTTTCACCAATCTTCACTTGAAAAAAATAAAATAATAATATATAGATGAATGTCCCTATTGGGATTAATAGTGGAATAACTGGCCTTTTCACCAAACTTCACTTAATTTTTTTTAAATCGTCCTAAATCATGAATTCGAATAAATCGATTAATCGCCCAGCCCTAGTGTGTGTGTGTGCTCATCTGGGCTCTTTGAGCTCCGTCTGCAGACAGCAGCACTCTGGGGCCTCTCAGGGCTCTTTGTCTGCAGACAGGACTCGGGCCTCTCAGGGCTCTTTGAGCTCCGTCTGCAGACAGCACTCTGGGGCCTCTCGGGGCTCTTTGAGCTCCGTCTGCAGACAGGACTCTGGGGCCTCTCAGGGCTCTTTGAGCTCCGTCTGCAGACAGGACTCTGGGGCCTCTCAGGGCTCTTTGAGCTCCGTCTGCAGCAGCACTCTGGGGCCTCTCGGGGCTCTTTGAGCTCCGTCTGCAGACAGCAGCACTCTGGGGGCTCTCAGGGCTCTTTGAGCTCCGTCTGCAGACAGGACTCTGGGGCCTCAGGGCTCTTTGAGCTCCGTCTGCAGACAGGACTCTGGGGCCTCTCAGGGCTCTGAGCTCCGTCTGCAGCAGCACTCTGGGGCCCCTCGGGGCTCTTTGAGCTCCGTCTGCAGACAGGACTCTGGGGCCTCTCAGGGCTCTTTGAGCTCCGTCTGCAGCAGCACTCTGGGGCCTCTCGGGGCTCTTTGAGCTCCGTCTGCAGACAGGACTCTGGGGCCTCTCAGGGCTCTTTGAGCTCCGTCTGCAGACAGGACTCTGGGGCCTCAGGGCTCTGAGCTCCGTCTGCAGCAGCACTCTGGGGCCTCTCGGGGCTCTTTGAGCTCCGTCTGCAGACAGGACTCTGGGGCCTCTCAGGGCTCTTTGAGCTCCGTCTGCAGCAGCACTCTGGGGCCTCTCGGGGCTCTTTGAGCTCCGTCTGCAGACAGGACTCTGGGGCCTCTCAGGGCTCTTTGAGCTCCGTCTGCAGCAGCACTCTGGGGCCTCTCGGGGCTCTTTGAGCTCCGTCTGCAGACAGCAGCACTCTGGGGCCTCTCAGGGCTCTTTGAGCTCCGTCTGCAGCAGCACTCTGGGGCCTCTCGGGGCTCTTTGAGCTCCGTCTGCAGACAGCACTCTGGGGCCTCTCCGGGCTCTTTGAGCTCCGTCTGCAGACAGCAGCACTCTGGGGCCTCTCAGGGCTCTTTGAGCTCCGTCTGCAGCAGCACTCTGGGGCCTCTCGGGGCTCTTTGAGCTCCGTCTGCAGACAGCACTCTGGGGCCTCTCAGGGCTCTTTGAGCTCCGTCTGCAGACAGCACTCTGGGGCCTCTCCGGGCTCTTTGAGCTCCGTCTGCAGCAGCACTCTGGGGCCTCTCAGGGCTCTTTGAGCTCCGTCTGCAGGCAGCACTCTGGGGCCTCTCGGGGCTCTTTGAGCTCCGTCTGCAGACAGCAGCACTCTGGGGCCTCTCGGGGCTCTTTGAGCTCCGTCTGCAGACAGGACTCTGGGGCCTCTCAGGGCTCTTTGAGCTCCGTCTGCAGACAGGACTCTGGGGCCTCTCAGGGCTCTTTGAGCTCCGTCTGCAGACAGGACTCTGGGGCCTCTCAGGGCTCTTTGAGCTCCGTCTGCAGACAGGACTCTGGGGCCTCTCAGGGCTCTTTGAGCTCCGTCTGCAGACAGGACTCTGGGGCCTCTCTGGGCTCTTTGAGCTCCGTCTGCAGACAGCAGCACTCTGGGGCCTCTCAGGGCTCTTTGAGCTCCGTCTGCAGACAGCAGCACTCTGGGGCCTCTCAGGGCTCTTTGAGCTCCGTCTGCAGCAGCACTCTGGGGCCTCTCAGGGCTCTTTGAGCTCAGTCTGCAGACAGGACTCTGGGGCCTCTCAGGGCTCTTTGAGTTCAGTCTGCAGACAGGACTCTGGGGCCTCTCAGGGCTCTTTGAGTTCCGTCTGCAGACAGGACTCTGGGGCCTCTGGGCTCTTTGAGCTCCGTCTGCAGACAGGACTCTGGGGCCTCTCGGGGCTCTTTGAGCTCCGTCTGCAGACAGGACTCTGGGGCCTCTCTGGGCTCTTTGAGCTCCGTCTGCAGACAGGACTCTGGGGCCTCTCTGGGCTCTTTGAGCTCCGTCTGCAGACAGGACTCTGGGGCCTCTCTGGGCTCTTTGAGCTCCGTCTGCAGACAGGACTCTGGGGCCTCTCAGGGCTCTTTGAGCTCAGTCTGCAGACAGGACTCTGGGGCCTCTCAGGGCTCTTTGAGCTCAGTCTGCAGACAGGACTCTGGGGGCTCTTTGAGCTCAGTCTGCAGACAGGACTCTGGGGCCTCTCTGGGCTCTTTGAGCTCCGTCTGCAGACAGGACTCTGGGGCCTCTCAGGGCTCTTTGAGCTCAGTCTGCAGACAGGACTCTGGGGGCTCTTTGAGCTCAGTCTGCAGACAGGACTCTGGGGCCTCTCGGGGCTCTTTGAGCTCTGTCTGCAGACAGGACTCTGGGGCCTCTCGGGGCTCTTTGAGCTCAGTCTGCAGACAGGACTCTGGGGCCTCTCGGGGCTCTTTGAGCTCCGTCTGCAGACAGCAGGACTCTGGGGCCTCTCGGGGCTCTTTGGTGACGACCAGCCTTAACACCCACCTGCAGTTATCTGTCAGCAGACCCATATATTTCAAGTGCTAAGCTATTGTACACTAAAGGGCACTGCAGTGGGGACCAAGAGAGGGAGAGAGAGAGAGAGAGTGTGTGCGTATGTGTCTGTGTTTGTGTGTGTGCGTGCATGTGTGTGTGTCTGCAATGTGCATGCAGGTGTATGTGTCTGTGTTTGTGTGCGTGCATGTGTTTGTGTGTGTGTGCATGTGCCTGTGTGTGTGTGTGCAGCCCGGTCCCTCGTACATGCGGCTCTTCTCTCTCCGCTCCGTTTTGTTACAGACTAGCCATTCAAAAGAATGATCTCTGAAACCTTTCTGGAAAATGTCTGCCTTTTCAAAAGTGTCCCACAGAGTGCTCCTCCTCCTCCAGACATTACACCTTCTGTCTTTAACTGTGAAGTCAACATTGTTTATTATTTCTTTTCTTTTTATATAAATGAGTAAAAAAAAGCCTTGTTCTGGCTTCAGTGCTGCGGGGCGTCTCTGCTGGGCTTCTTGTTGTTCACCCCCCCCCCCCCCCAGCTGAAGTCCAAGCCTTAGCCCTTAAAGGACACTCAGCTACACATTGGTGCTCTGGCTTTAACAACAAGTGCTCCCCCTCCTGCCGCCTGCTTTGCTTCTAAAAACCTAAAAGGCTCTTGGAAATGCAACCCATCTGACGTTACACAACCGCCGGCTAAGCTGATTGGCAAGTGGCACGTAGCGCTTAAAAGCTGCAGGGTTAGATCCTGCCGGTGATAAGACACGCCGACACACCTGTCGCCGGTCCTGGAGGTGAGCGGTCCGTTAAAGCAGGGGTTCTCAAATGTTTTTATACCACAACCCCATTTTATTTAGGATTTTTCTTTTTTTTTATGGCCCCATATCGTATAATTTTAACTTGGAATTAAGGAATATCAAAATAAAAGCTGTTGTTGAACTTGATCATGCATATTTATTAGAAGATTTTATTACAGCACTGTTATCAATACACATTTATAAAATGAGGTATATTTAGCCAAAATATGCTGCCAGAACATAAATAAATGAAATTACTTGCCAAGGCGCGACCCCACTGTCACCTACCGGCGACCCCACTTTGGGTCGCGACCCGTAGTTTGAGAACCCCTGTGTTAGAGGCCCGGCTCCTGAGCGGCCTGGGTCTGAATGAGCGGCTCCTGGGTGGCCTGGGTCTGAATGAGCGGCTCCTGAACGGCCTGGGTCTGAATGAGCGGCTCCTGGACGGCCTGGGTCTGAATGAGCGGCTCCTGAACGGCCTGGGTCTGAATGAGCGGCTCCTGAGTGGCCTGGGTCTGAATGAGCGGCTCCTGGACGGCCTGGGTCTGAATGAGCGGCTCCTGAGCGGCCTGGGTCTGAATGAGCGGCTCCTGAGTGGCCTGGTTCTGAATGAGCGGCTCCTGAGTGGCCTGGGTCTGAATGAGCGGCTCCTGAACGGCCTGGGTCTGAATGAGCGGCTCCTGGACGGCCTGGGTCTGAATGAGCGGCTCCTGGACGGCCTGGGTCATGATTGTTCCCTACAGCGGGGGCTCGGAAAACACTTTTATACCAAGGACTTTCAAAAAGATGCGCATTTGGCCAGTGACCCTCAGGCAGGCTAAGCATTTGACCAGGGAATCAAATGGCATCAATGAAATTAAGCTTAATACAGTTAATAGACTGAAACCTACACAGTATGATCGGAATGCACAGCCTCTTAAAAAAATATGTCCTAATGAATGAAATGACATTTTAAGTTGAACATTTCACCAGGCGCCCCGCCTGGACCCATTTTGAGAGCCACTGGCTTCCAGAATGTAAGAGAAGTGACCTTGTTGGTCACAATACTAATGGAGGGGGGGGGGGGGGGAGACGATGGCCTTGGTGACCAGACTAAAGGTGGACAAAGTTGAAGATGCTCAATAAAGCTGTGATCTCAAATATGGTTGATGTGAATTCCTCTTTCATTCATTGTGAAAGTGAGCAGTCCTTGCCGAGCCTGACGGGATGCGATGAGGGTCTCTGTGCGACGCTGGTTATTGTTTTATTAACTGATTATTGTGGCTTTCCCCATTCCCGCCACTTTTTTTAACACAATTGCAATCGCTTCTGCCCTCGAGGAAGACCTGTCCAATGCCACAATGTACAACAGGTGACGTATGTCTCGCCTCTCGGAAGACAGAAGTTGTTTGTTGGTCCGTGTCGGTCTTGCATCATGCACTCTCTGTAGAATTGAATGGCTGCCTTCTTCCCTGTTGACCTGGGCAGAATGTTTTCTCTAAATCACTCCGTGAGCTTTCAGATGTGCCACGAACACTTAACCATGGATCAAAACAAACCTTTTATAGAACTTTATTCATAAATAACAAGAAGGGGCGGGGCATTCTAAATTCATATTAAAAGCCTTTATATATCATAACATTAAGACAAAGCAGACAATCATCACTGTAGGCTAGAGGCAACAGTAAAGCCTGGTTACACCAGCCATGCATTCAGTAAATGACTAAATGGGTTTAGAAGATTAAAACATTACAAGGTTAGGTGCTGTAGCTTTGTGACAATATTATTATGATCATTCTTAAAGGTACTATAGATAACATTCAGCACTAAAACACCAGCACGTCATTTATCCAATGGGTGCATTTCACATGGGGGAAAGAAGTTGGGAGGCAATGCAACATGTAAACGACATTAAATTTGTTTAATTATAAATTAATAAATCTTTTGGGGGGTGAAGCAATACTTTTATTCTGCACTTTTCTAAAAGCTCTGGATGTATTTTTAAATGATTACTCAACAAACTTGTTTTTTAATAAAAAATAACTCACTTTTAAAGCACTTCACACCAATAACCTATTATAATTTCCCCTGTTGGCAATTCACATTTGTGCCAAAAAAGAAAAGGTCAAGCTCTTATTTTCATTGCATGTTACATTTTGCAGCCAGTTTACAAAGCATTGTTACAAATATGTTGGTTGATTTTCTAAATAGTGGTCAGAGTGTGGTCTCTGCACAAAGTCATCCCTGGCTACAGCAGTCTGCACTATGGCAATGGTCAAAGCAGCATTCTGTACATTTTCATTCATTCCTTTCCATTGGTTACTAACTCAATGAAAAAAGATTTATGTGGTAGTAAATAAAACAAAGATAACATGTTGTAGGCCTATGCGAAACTGTTTGGTGTAGTTGACCTCTGAGTAATAGACTGATATTTACACACTAGACTGATATTTTATCCAATTGATCTTAGTTGACACTCAAAGTAATCCCTCTGAAGAGTTGTGGTTTTATACTTCACACTGGCCAAAGAAGACAAACCAGGCCCTTTTCAGAGAGAGCATAGTCAAGATAGTTCAAAGGTCAGAACCGCAGCTGATATGTACCGGTGCTGGTTATCCCCTCTTACTTACTGCTGGTGTAACTGTAGTTCCTCCTCACAATAGCAGGCCTGCCCAACATGCGACATGTATCTGAATGCTCGTTGCCATCGCTCTGTGGTAGTGTTACAGTAATGGGTTACTCAATACCGTCCTGGGCCCACGCTTCCCACTTTCCATGTACCTCACAAAGGCTACTAGGAATACCTTTCAAAAGAAGCTCTCTTCTCCGCAAACGTTTCCCAGACTATCCCTTAACAGTTCCCCAAGGGGCAGCTTCAGGTGTACATCATAAGGAGCTGTCCGTCTCTGTGGTGCTGAAAAGTCGATCGGTGCCACTTATAGGCCTGTAAGTGATGTCATAATCATTGTTATTTTACGTCAATCTAATATTGCCACTAAATGCCCTAATAAGGCCTGCTAAAAATAATCTGCTAATCTCAAGACTAGACCTTGTGATAGTTTCAATAAATAAATAGACTACAAAAGATAAAACAAAGTATCAATCGGGACATTTAAACCCTGTAGTCTGGAAATTCTTGGAAGCCAAGGATGAAGGAAAATCAATAGGCTAAAGGTGTATTGAGATAAAATATTCCTTTATTGATCCCTTTGGGTAAATCCGGATGTCATAGCAGCATGGGGGAGGGGAGGTACAGGTAATAGTAGAAGACATAAATATAGGCAATGAAATTAGATCTGAATGTAAACATTTTGAAAAATAAACGGTGTAAACAATATTGTAATTGTCGCACAAGATATAGGCTACATTGTAGCGGGAGATCCCCTGATTGCCACTGACTTCTCTGCAGCAGAGATGATCGTGGCCCACATGAAAGACTAAGTCGTGTGGAAATGGATCATGGCTCATTCTATACCGGGTCTGCAGCAGCATGTTAACCCGGACCCATGTTAACCCCGGTCAGTAGCGGCATGCTAACCCCAGTCAGTAGCGGCATCGCCGGCATGTTAACCCGGGTCTGCAGCGGCATGTTAACCTGGGTCTGCAGCGGCATGTTAACCTGGGTCTGCAGTGGCATGTTAACCTGGGTCAGTAGCGGCATGTTAACCTGGGTCTGCAGTGGCATGTTAACCTGGGTCTGCAGTGGCATGTTAACCTGGGTCTGCAGTGGCATGTTAACCTGGGTCTGCAGTGGCATGTTAACCTGGGTCTGCAGCGGCATGTTAACCTGGATCTGCAGCAGCATGTTAACCTGGGTCAGTAGCGGCATGTTAACCTGGGTCTGCAGCAGGATGTTAACCAGGGTCAGTCGACTTCGGTAGGTTTGAGATCAGGCGGGCCGCTGCGTTCTGAATGAGTTGAAGAGGCTTGGTGGCAGTGGCCGGGAGGCCAGCGAGCAGTCGAGGCGGGAGATGACTGTTGATTGGACGAGGAGTTGGGTGGCTTCTTTTGTCAGGAAGGGGCGGATCCTTCTGACGTTGCTCAGGAGGAATCTGCAGGTTCTGGTTGTCGCTGCGATGTGAGCAGAGAAGTTCAACTGGTCGTCGAGGACAACACCAAAGTTCTTGGCGGTCGGGGACGCGGTCACAGCTGCATTCTCGACTGTGATGGAAAGGTCGGTCAGGGGGGAGGATTTGGCCGGCAGGTGGAGCAATTCTGTTTTGCTTAGGTTCAGTACGTTCGTTGATGAAGAACCTCATGGTACCAAAGCACCTCAAAGGCGCTAAAAACAAAATTACAAACATCTCAAAACAAACTGGTCAGACTACTGCTTGACCTTACTCCTAGAACCCACCTCACCCCTGCCCACTTTGACAACCTAGGATGGCTTAGAGTAGACGACAGAGTACAGCAACTTGCAATGGGCCTGGTCTACAAGATACACTACACGACCAAGGTACCCATGTACATGACTAAATACTTCCCAAAGGTCAGTGAATACCACGATCACAACACCAGAGGGAGCTCCACAAATCATGTTAAACCCAGATTCGGCTCAAACAAGGGACTAAACACGTTTCGCAATTATGCCACATCAATGTGGAACGCCCTACCCAAAGCTGTAAAGGAATGTGAATCACTACCCACTTTCAAAAACACTCTCAAAAAACACCTAAGGGAGACTGCAACTCGAAACTGGCCCCTGTAAATGTCCGAACACAACCCCCGCCAACACCCCCCCCCCCCCCCAACCACCTCCAATGTACAGTCCCACCCCCACCTACCCAATCCAATGTACAGTTTCTACGCCTAATGTATATACTCTTTTCTTTCTGGACTCTTTTTGTATCACAAATACAGTACTGTAATTGCAAATCTGGTATGTCATAAATGTATAGATGTAGCAGTACTGTCTATCTGTATGTCATGTATGTCATATATGTTACGATGAATTGGAAATGGGGGACCCTGGTGGAAACAAGACGAAAGTCTTTCTCTGGTCTGCATCCCCTTAACAATTGTATGTATTGAGCTGTACTGCACTGTACCCATTCTGCAATCTGTTAATAAAGTTTTCATTCATTCATTCATTCAAGACAAATACTGTCCACAGCCGCTCCAGTGTAAAACAAAGATATCCAAATGGTTTATTTCTCTTCCACAGCGAAGTCTAAAGCTATTTTCCTAAATATTCACGTTACTACTACAAGGTAAGAAAACTGTATTTTTCCAGTCTCCAAAATCACCGCCGACTCGACACATGAAAATTCCTCCACACTGGAAAGCCGTAAATCAACTTGCCAGCTCTTTCCACAGCAAAACGGTAGGCTTGGCACCTTGGTTGAGAGATGCAGGCTTCAGTCTTTGTTGTTGAGTCTATCCGTTCAGTCCTGTTTCAAGCTACACACTCTGTTCTTCTTCTTCTTCTTATTTGAGTTTCCGGCAGTGTAGACGCATCGTGGCGTATTACTGCCCTCCGCAATTCTTTTTATGGGCTCTTCTTCTTCTCCTTCTTCTCCTTCTTCACCGTCTTTTTCTCCTTCTACTGGACCCCGTCATCAACTACATTGTCCATTGGAGTGCAGCTAATGCTTGTGGACTATATATAGACACAAATGTTCTAGAATGTTCGGTTATGACATCATACAGTGACATCGGATGTTCTAGAATGTTCGGTTATGACATCATACTGTGACATCACAAATGTTCTAGAACGTTCTGTCATGACATCATACTGTGACATCACAAATGTTCTATTATGCCAATTAAGACGGTTCAATGACTATCTAAAGCCAATCAATATTCCTAATGCCGTTTCAATGTAAGGTTATAAAAATAAACATATAAACATTCATACAATACAATAACCTAAATATATAGCTTTGGCTCCTACAAGCGGCATATTAACCGGGGTCAGTAGCGGCAGTTAAGCTGTAGGAATATTTAGCCTAAAGGTACATGCCTAAGTAAATGGAAGATTGCTCCACTTCTGCAAGGTCAATTTGCATGTTCTTGGTATCTAAGGACCTGGGGGTATGTATTTCCAGTGTCAGAAATATTGTGTCTGTTACTAGGCTGAGTAAATTGTAATGAAGAAAAGGAGAATATAAATTATGATTTATGATTTTTACATCTTTGATCATGTTAAATCTGCGGGGTACGAGAAAATGCTCACTGAGCTCATTCACCACCTTATTGAGATCATGTGTACAAAAAATCTTAGCAAATGAATTAAGGGAAGATGATTAAACAGAAGGATTTGTAGATACAGTAATTAATGATAATCGATTTTAATTATAAATTCATATTTGACCTTGAACTTGACCTTGACCTTATTATGGCCAAATCATACATCTATGGATAGGGAAAATGCTCCTCTTTCCAATGGCAGGGTTGAACGATAATTAGCATTTTCCGATAAATTTGTATTTCCGATAAATCGTATAAAACATCGGTAAAAATGAAAATATACACTTTGACTACTGTTTTTGATAGGGTTATGGTCTTTACTCTTGGCTACAAAAAGAAAATATTTAAAAATATTAACCTCTTAACATCCAAGGGCCCACATGTGGACGATTCTTTGCCGACCTCTAGTGGCTCGGGTGTGCATTTCTTTTAATACATTATATAGATAGAATTAAAGCCCTATTTGTTGCCCGTCGATTGCCCTTTCAGGTGACAAAATCCGTTCAGCGGTTCTCGAGTTACATGCCGATATGTGAGGCGTGCCCCAAAGTACGCAAAAGTACACATTACCACCCCCGACTCCCGGGGCTCTAGCTCCGTCAATCATTTGGCGATCTCTTTGGCGAAAATCTTTGCACAGGGTTGTAGCCAATGAGTGTGGCTTTCCAATGATACCCAATGATAATTGGGGATCTAATACGGTCTCTATTGATCGATTTATGATAAAGAAAAGCAGGGTCCCCCTATAGCTTAACAGGTTCCCGGGTCAGTAGCGGCATGTTAACCTGGGTCAGTAGCGGCATGTTAACCTGGGTCAGTAGTGGCATGTTAACCTGGGTCAGTAGCGGTATGTTAACCTGGGTCTGCAGCGGCATGTTAACCTGGGTCTGCAGTGGCATGTTAACCTGGGTCTGCAGCGGCATGTTAACCTGGGTCTGCAGTGGCATGTTAACCTGGGTCTGCAGTGGCATGTTAACCTGGGTCTGCAGTGGCATGTTAACCTGGGTCTGCAGTGGCATGTTAACCTGGGTCAGTAGCGGCATGTTAACCTGGGTCTGCAGTGGCATGTTAACCCGGGTCAGTAGCGGCATGTTAACCTGGGTCTGCAGTGGCATGTTAACCTGGGTCAGTAGCGGCATGTTAACCTGGGTCTGCAGTGGCATGTTAACCTGGGTCTGCAGTGGCATGTTAACCTGGGTCAGTAGCGGCATGTTAACCTGGGCCTGCAGTGGCATGTTAACCTGGGCCTGCAGTGACATGTTAACATGGGTCAGTAGTGGCATGTTAACCTGGGTCAGTAGCGGTATGTTAACCTGGGTCTGCAGTGGCATGTTAACCCGGGTCTGAAGTGGCATGTTAACCTGGGTCTGCAGTGGCATGTTAACCTGGGTCAGTAGCGGCATGTTAACCTGGGTCAGTAGCGGCATGTTAACCTGGGTCTGCAGTGGCATGTTAACCTGGGTCTGCAGTGGCATGTTAACCTGGGTCTGCAGTGGCATGTTAACCTGGGTCAGTAGCGGCATGTTAACCTGGGTCTGCAGTGGCATGTTAACCTGGGTCTGCAGTGGCATGTTAACCTGGGTCAGTAGCGGCATGTTAACCCGGGTCTGCAGTGGCATGTTAACCTGGGTCAGTAGCGGCATGTTAACCTGGGTCTGCAGCGGCATGTTAACCTGGGTCAGTAGCGGCATGTTAACCTGGGTCTGCAGTGGCATGTTAACCCGGGTCTGAAGTGGCATGTTAACCTGGGTCTGCAGTGGCATGTTAACCCGGGTCAGTAGCGGCATGTTAACCTGGGTCTGCAGTGGCATGTTAACCTGGGTCAGTAGCGGCATGTTAACCTGGGTCTGCAGTGGCATGTTAACCTGGGTCTGCAGTGGCATGTTAACCTGGGTCAGTAGCGGCATGTTAACCTGGGTCTGCAGTGGCATGTTAACCTGGGTCTGCAGTGGCATGTTAACCTGGGTCAGTAGCGGCATGTTAACCCGGGTCTGCAGTGGCATGTTAACCTGGGTCAGTAGCGGCATGTTCACCTGGGTCAGTAGCGGCATGTTAACCTGGGTCTGCAGCGGCATGTTAACCTGGGTCAGTAGCGGCATGTTAACCTGGGTCTGCAGTGGCATGTTAACCTGGGTCTGCAGTGGCATGTTAACCTGGGTCAGTAGTGTACAGATGGTTTGCAGACATAGCGTGGTGGTAATGATGTCAGCGACACTAAGGACATGACTGAGCTGTGTTCCATTTCCACCGTTCCTCTTCCCTTCCCTCGACCCTGCTCAGAGGAATAGGTTACCAGAACACTATAGAGGGCTCACTTAAAGGAGGCCAGGAAGGGGATGGGAATGTGAAAGCAGTGAACAGAACGCACCCCAGTTCGCCTGGTTGCAAACCTTGGCAGGTGTCGGTTACAGAGGGAACGATATAATGTAGCCTTGTTGATTATTTGGGTTGTAGACATATTTATAGTAGCCTAGTAACTGTACAAATAGTATTTCATTTCAAACCTTTATTTAAACTCGAAAGGCAACTGAGGTTTCCCTCATTTACATTCACGTCGAGTATACATACAGTTAAGCAAAAACAAAGGCATATAAAATCACACAGCATATACAATAATAATATAATAATAAACTTTATTTGTATAGCACCTTTCATACAAGAATTGCAGCTCAAAGTGATTCACAGTAGAAAAAACACAGGCACAAAATTAGCACATAAAGTGCAGACATAAAATCAGTTTTTCACATTAGGATCTAACATCCCAATAGGCCACCTAACCTTGTTTATGGCCGTTTTAAAATATACAATATTAATAATAAAGATAGTCAAATAGAATAGACAGAGTAAAATAGTGCAATAGAAATTGTCTGAATGACTGTTTAACAGTTTAAAACCGTCTTTACCTTCCCTGTTTGATATCCACAGTTTAGAACCCGACAGTCTTCCCTCCTGTTTGATCCACTTTGACCCTTCGAACCTTCCTCTCAGGGCACAGTTCCCTCTCTCAGGGCAAACCTCCTTCTCAGGGCACAGTTCCTGGGTCTGGGTCCCCCACACAGTTTTAAAACCTGACTGTCTTTCTTCCTGCTTGATACCCACACAGTTCAATACCTGACAGTTTAGAACCTGTAATAAAAGGTTATAAAATAGTCAAATAGAATGGACAGAGTAAAATAGTGCAATCTACAGTACAATCAGCAGTGGAGTCATGGAGTGTACGGCTAAGGTGAAGAAGTACGTTTTTTTTTTTTTAAATATTTATTTTTTGGCGTTTTATCGCTTTATTTCTACTGGGCAGTCCAGTAGGGAGAGACAGAGGAGGATGGGAGACAGAGTGGGGGGAAGACATTCGGGAAATAACGACGGGTTCGGGAATCGAACCCGGGTCGCCCGTGTCGCGGCTGAGCGCGCTATGTGGTTTGCCACTGGGGCGCCCCAAAGAAGAAGTACGTTTTTAGCTTATCTTTGGAAATATTTAGAGATCTAGCTTCCCTAATGTCCATAGGTAGGGTGTTCCATAGCTTTTGTGCATAGTGTGCGGAGGCTGTGTCCCCGATTCTCTTTAGGCTGTGGTTGGGAACCTTCAGTAGACCATTAGTCATAACAATTAGACAAGTAAGGATAACAATCTATTAAAAACAAGTACAACTTGATTGACAAAGGTTGGAGATCAAGGTTTTCATCAACTCTGCAACAGAGCGGAGAATATCAAGCTTTTTTTTTTGATCCACTTTTTCTCCCATTTTCTATTTTTTTCTCCCATCCCAATTTTCATATCGTCCAATTCAACCCTCCCCTGTCTTCGAACGTTGTTTCTTGCCTCCCACAAGCCGGCTGCAATGTGGACTAAGTCATACATAGCACGAGTCCCCTCCGATACTCGAGGTAACAGCCGTCGCATCTTTTCACCTGCGCGGCTCGATCTTTCAGCGTCGGGGGTCTGGGCTTTGGAGGGGCCCCGCCCCCGTCGCTTCTTGATTCTACTGCGCAGGCGCACCAACCGACCTGTAGGAGTCGCTGTCCACAACGCCCGATCCCCACCCTTCAGTTTCCCTCCCCGTAATACGGCCAATGTGTATTACTGTGGACGACCAGCTAAACTGAAAGCAATGTGGAGAGCGGGGCTCGAACAGGAGGCATCCTGTTCGAGCCTAGTCTCCAGCATTCGTTGCGAGCGCCTTGCCCACTGCGCCACGTAGCCGCCCGAGAATATCAAGCTTTATGGACTGTTGGAGTTCATTCCATGAGTTTAGAGGAATCATAACAAAATGCAGATTTACCCTGTTCTGAGCAAACTCAGGGGACCAGCCAGTCACAAGAACGGGTTCCATAGGTTCCAAAATTCCATTCCAATAATGATGTAGTATAAAGAGGTAGCTTACCAATAATGATGTAGTAGGAGTTAGCTTACCAATACGGGCCTTAAAGATTAACCTCTCCATCAGCGAGGACCAACCAACCTTCTCATAAAGGACACAGTGATGAGTATCGTATCTATCATTAGTGATGAATCTGAGGGCAGATTGATATACAGAGTCTAAGGATTTAAGGGTTGAGGCCGCAGCATGCCTATAAATTACATCACCATAGTTATTAGTCCAGGACTGATAAGAAAACTGCTTCGACAACTCTCTTCCTACTAATCAAAGGAAAGCTGGTTCTGTTTCTGTATAGGAAGGCAATTTCCTGTCGCAGCTTGGAGGCAAGGTTGTCCACATGGAATTTAAATGTAAATTTCTCATCAAGCCACACACCAAGATATTTATATTCATCATCATCATCATCATCATCATCATCATCATCATGATGATGGGATTAGACATACGTGAAAAGACAAGACAAACTATACACAGAAATGTTGTTTGGATAACACATTATCATAAAGTTAATATTAACCTAATGATGTAATTTGTGCACGTAGGCTAGTAAACACAATTGCAGCTACGATTCATGTACCTCAGACCACCCTTCTAAATGTATACCTACGACTACGAGACCCCGCCCATGTCCTAGACAGGGTCTTTGAGCGGCTGCCCTCTGGACAACTGGAGGAAGGCAACCTTCACATACTCCAGTCTGCCCCCCCCCCCTGTCTCTCACACTTAACCATTCTCCGCCACCACTTTGATTCATCCTAAACAGTCCTCTGCCAGCTCTATTTGTCTATGGAGATGTTCAACTTCTTTGCAGGGCTATAACTTTTTAAATTGTATTGCTAAATTGACATTACTATGGCCCATTCAACATCAATTATATATCGTTCAGGATGTAGGAACGTTTTACTTTTTCATTCACACATTCATACTAAAATACCGTCCAGAGTATAATATGTTTTAATCGTTTTCTGCTGTATTTCATAGAACGTGAGTTATAGCCATAAATGCATATATTAGATTATCAAATGCCGTTTGACACCGATCAACGTTATTTAAAAATGTTCAATTGTACAAGGTCCTAAACGTCATGACTCATCATCTGCTGGTGACCGGAGGGTGGGGGGGGGGTCGTTTATAATGCAATGACCGACGTTAAATGATTCATGTAGTATGGGTGATATATAGATCAGAGCAGTTTGTATCGAAAATGGTAAACAAAAACGCTGAAACTCACCCCAGTCTCCTCTTACCGTTGGGTGATAAGCGTGGAGCAAAAAGATCGCTATTATGGGATGTTGATCAATGCGATCCATTTCCAGGTTGTATAATACTATATACGTCCAAATAATGTTGTTTATTGAGTTATGGCAACGGATCGATATCCAGTGTGTCAAGATGGAGTCCCACGAGCGATAGCGAGTGGCCGGAGGAATAGGGGGGATACCAAGCACTTCCGGTGACTTCCGGTTGTGGCAACTCGCAGATCGGCCACCAGGTATTGAAGCGTTGGAGAGTTGAGCGGAGATCTACAGCACCAGTCAATACTCCGTGGGGGTGAAATGTGAATACTATGATGAATACTATGGCGGAGAATGACGTGTTAATCAGTCATTGGCGGGAGATGGGTTAAATGATTATTTATTACCAATGCTGGACATTTTACTCTGCTACATGGTCACTCCCTGAACGTCAGCAAAACAAAGGAGATGATTGTGGACTTTAGGAGGTCGGGGGTCAGGGACTACAGCCCCCTCAGCATCGACGGGGCACCGGTTGAGAGAGTGAACAGTTTTAAGTACCTCGGAGTCCACATTTCCGAGGACTTGACATGGACCACACACATTGACAGTGTTGTGAAGAAGGCACGACAACGCCTCTACTTCCTCAGGCGCCTAAGGAAGTTCCAAGTCAGTCAGAAGATCCTTAGGAACTTCTACTCATGTACAATAGAGAGCATCCTGACTGGCAACATCACCTCCTGGTTTGGGAATAGCACTGCACAAGACCGTAGCAGACTACAAAGAGTGACACGTTCAGCCGAACGCACAATTGGAGGGGGGCTTCCCACCCTCCAGAACATTTACAACAAGCGGTGCAGGGGGAAGGCTAAGAGAATTATTAAGGACTTGAGCCACCCGAACAACTGCCTCTTTGAACTGCTGCGGCAAGCGATACCGGAGTCTTAAGGCGAGCACAGAAAGACTCAGAAGAAGCTTCTATCCCCAGGCCATCAGGCTGCTAAACGAACAATAAACACTATGCAACAACCATCAAATGCACACAGCACACACACCCACACACTCACTTAAACAAACAACACACTGCAGCACCCACTCTCCACACTTTAGATCACACAAACACACTTTATATTTATTGATAAAGGATTTGCACTACAACTCGTACACTGTAAATTGTACCTAAATTGCACCTCATCCCATTTCTGCCTTGCACTATATAGTATTGTATATTAGTACACTGCATAGTATTGTATATTATATGGTAACTCAGTTACGTCTATTCTGCATCGAACATTGTACATATGTCTATACTGAACACTGTGACCTCATTTTTTTTTTTTTACTTCTAATTTACATGCTATACTATGTTATTTTATTTCATACTTATCTTGTCTTGCACAGTCTCTGGAGCGTAACAGTAAGAAGCATTTTGTATAAAAGTATTCTGTACTTCTGTATGACAACTATTAAAGAAACTTGAAACTTGAACTTGAAACGTAGCACTAAGCAGGCTCTGGGAAACAGCTCAACTACTAAAGTAGACCTTATTCTGCACGTAGCACTAAGGAGGCTCTGGGAAACAGCTCAACAACTAAAGTAGACCTTATTCTGCACGTAGCACTAAGGAGGCTCTGGGAAACAGCTCAACAACTAAAGTAGACCTTATTCTGCACGTAGTGTTAAGCAGGCTCTGGGAAACAGCTCAACAACTAAAGTAGACCTTATTCTGCACGTAGTGTTAAGCAGGCTCTGGGAAACAGCTCAACAACTAAAGTAGACCTTATTCTGCACGTAGTGTTAAGCAGGCTCTGGGAAACAGCTCAACTACTAAAGTAGACCTTATTCTGCACGTAGCGCTAAGGAGGCTCTGGGAAACAGCTCAACTACTAAAGTAGACCTTATTCTGCACGTAGCACTAAGGAGGCTCTGGGAAACAGCTCAACAACTAAAGTAGACCTTATTCTGCACGTAGCACTAAGGAGGCTCTGGGAAACAGCTCAACAACTAAAGTAGACCTTATTCTGCACGTAGTGTTAAGCAGGCTCTGGGAAACAGCTCAACAACTAAAGTAGACCTTATTCTGCACGTAGTGTTAAGCAGGCTCTGGGAAACAGCTCAACAACTAAAGTAGACCTTATTCTGCACATAGTGTTAAGCAGGCTCTGGGAAACAGCTCAACTACTAAAGTAGACCTTATTCTGCACGTAGCGCTAAGGAGGCTCTGGGAAACAGCTCAACAACTAAAGTAGACCTTATTCTGCACGTAGCGCTAAGGAGGCTCTGGGAAACGAGGCCCTGAACACTGACCTGAGGTTGCAGGAATAAGCAGCTAGCAGATGCCCTGCTACGTATCTGAAGGATGCTGTAAGAAGTAATCTCTCCGTCTGTGGAAATAATGATCTGAATCTGATCTGAAGCTCATCTGAAGCTGGCTCGAGTTATTCCTCTATTTAGAAAAGGAAGCAAATTGGACCAAGGAAATTATAGGGCTTTCTATTTTGAGTGTTTTATCAAAAGTCATTGAAAGAATTATATATGAGCAAATTGATAGTGAAGTATATATTTTCAGACAACGACAAAAACATTGAGGACAGAACTTCTGGTTAGAAGTTGTCCTTTCATCTAGGGAAAACTGGGTCAATCTTATTTGGGACGAATGTCAGACTAAAGGATCGACCTGGTTTTAGAGAAGGAATTTGTGAATTAGCTTTGATGTGTACTCGATAACCACTTGTCTGGAGAGAGTGTGGCACAGAAAGCTCTTATAACTTTGATTAATAATATAATCAAATTCCTTGCAACAAGGATCTCCAGAATTCTTGAACAAGCAGCTATGGAACTTGCGGGTGCTCTTGTACAGTGTTGTTTTGACAACTTGTTGTTCCTAGTTCAGCAGTGTCCCTAAAGTCACAAAACAAGCTAGTCGGGATTTTATTAAGGTTCCTACGAGTCTGAGATTAACCCTCTCACTACGAGTCTGAGATTAACCCTCTCACTATGAGTCTGAGATTAACCCTCTCACTATGAGTCTGAGATTAACCCTCTCACTATGAGTCTGAGATTAACCCTCTCACTATGAGTCTGAGATTAACCCTCTCACTATGAGTCTGAGATTAACCCTCTCACTATGAGTCTGAGATTAACCCTCTCACTACGAGTCTGAGATTAACCCTCTCACTATGAGTCTGAGATTAACCCTCTCGCTATGAGTCTGAGATTAACCCTGTCACTATGAGTGAGATTAACCCTCTCACTATGAGTCTGAGATTAACCCTCTCACTATGAGTCTGAGATTAACCCTGTCACTATGAGTCTGAGATTAACCCTCTCACTATGAGTCTGAGATTAACCCTCTCACTATGAGTCTGAGATTAACCCTCTCACTATGAGTCTGAGATTAACCCTCTCACTATGAGTCTGAGATTAACCCTCTCACTATGAGTCTGAGATTAACCCTCTCACTATGAGTCTGAGATTAACCCTCTCACTACGAGAGTCTGAGATTAACCCTCTCACTATGAGTCTGAGATTAACCCTCTCACTACGAGTCTGAGATTAACCCTCTCACTACGAGTCTGAGATTAACCCTCTCACTATGAGTCTGAGATTAACCCTCTCACTATGAGTCTGAGATTAACCCTCTCACTACGAGTCTGAGATTAACCCTCTCACTACGAGTCTGAGATTAACCCTCTCACTATGAGTCTGAGATTAACCCTCTCACTATGAGTCTGAGATTAACCCTCTCACTATGAGTCTGAGATTAACCCTCTCACTATGAGTGAGATTAACCCTCTCACTACGAGTCTGAGATTAACCCTCTCACTATGAGTCTGAGATTAACCCTCTCACTATGAGTCTGAGATTAACCCTCTCACTACGAGTCTGAGATTAACCCTCTCACTATGAGTCTGAGATTAACCCTCTCACTATGAGTCTGAGATTAACCCTCTCACTATGAGTCTGAGATTAACCCTCTCACTATGAGTCTGAGATTAACCCTCTCACTACGAGTCTGAGATTAACCCTCTCACTACGAGTCTGAGATTAACCCTCTCACTACGAGTCTGAGATTAACCCTCTCACTATGAGTCTGAGATTAACCCTCTCACTATGAGTGAGATTAACCCTCTCACTACGAGTCTGAGATTAACCCTCTCACTATGAGTCTGAGATGAACCCTCTCACTACGAGTCTGAGATTAACCCTCTCACTATGAGTCTGAGATGAACCCTCTCACTACGAGTCTGAGATTAACCCTCTCACTGAGTCTGAGATTAACCCTCTCACTATGAGTCTGAGATTAACCCTCTCACTATGAGTCTGAGATTAACCCTCTCACTACGAGTCTGAGATTAACCCTCTCACTATGAGTCTGAGATTAATCCTCTCACTATGAGTCTGAGATTAACCCTCTCACTATGAGTCTGAGATTAACCCTCTCACTACGAGTCTGAGATTAACCCTCTCACTACGAGTCTGTGATGAACCCTCTCACTACGAGTCTGAGATTAACCCTCTCACTATGAGAGTCTGAGATTAACCCTCTCACTACGAGTCTGAGATTAACCCTCTCACTACGAGAGATTAACCCTCTCACTACGAGTCTGAGATTAACCCTCTCATTACGAGTCTGGAATTAACCCTCTCACTATGAGTCTAAGATTAACCCTCTCACTATGATTCTGAGATGAACCCTCTCACTACGAGTCTGAGATTAACCCTCTCACTACAAGAGTCTGAGATTAACCCTCTCACTACGTGTCTGAGATTAACCCTCTCACTACGAGTCTGAGATTAACCCTCTCACTAGAGAGTCTGAGATTAACCCTCTCACTACGAGAGTCTGAGATTAACCCTCTCACTACGAGAGTCTGAGATTAACCCTCTCACTACGAGAGTCTGAGATTAACCCTTTTACTGCGAGAGTCTGAGATGCTCATGGTAGAAGACAGAGAGAAGCAGATGAAGCTGTGTCTGGTTCATAGGATTGTTTATGGTACCGATATCTCAGTGACTATTTTAATTGTGTCAGGGACACACTTTGTACTCCACTAGATGGAGCTCTATTGATTTTGTGCCTGTTGGGAAATGCAAATAGATTCAAGTCCTGTCTGAAGAAATGGATTAGAGGAGCCTTTTAAAAGGGTTCTGCTGTGTTCCGGCCATTACAGATTGTAATTTTCTTTCATATTTTATGTTTTTTTTAATGGTGATGATGTTGTTGTGTGTGTTCATGATGATGATGATGATGATGAGGATGACCCCATAACATTAGCGTTTACTTTATGTCGTCACAGTTGTGCTGAGGTAAATTTCGCAGAGTTTTCACTTTTCAGTCTCTGCCCCAAAAGGAACCTGGGGTTAAAACCAGACACATGGCCGAGATAACAGTACCGGGTTCGAACCAGTGGGCTTCTGTGACATTGTTTTAGGTATTGACACTGGATAAGGATTATACTATTACACATTTGAGAAAGGTGTGCTTTTGATTGTGACGGTGTTGTTTCTATTGTTGTTGTTGCTCAGCAACCCCCCCCCCCCCCCCCCCCCCCCAAAAAAAGAGAAAGAAAGAAAATAACCACAATTGAAGTAAGCTTTTGTCTTTATTGTGTTTATCCTTGATAACCTTTTAGGAATGTGTATGAGAAGCCTGCTTCAGATGCATGTATTTTTTTTTATAAATTATCAAATAAATTAAATCAATCAATCAATAATGCCACAGCAGAAGCCTGCAGGGAGAGACCGTGTGGCAAGTAGACCGTTGAGTTGCTTTTACCTCTTGCTCTCCTCCATGTCATCTCTGGTGAGGTATTCAACGTGTGCCCATATGCACCATATCTAAAGCGAGAGGGGGAGATCAGATCACACAGTTGTCACGCAGCCATACGCCTGTCAGCAAAGACTTAAATCACACACACTGCGGTTATTGCGGGAGTCCTAGAAACAAGTGTGTTAACCCTTTCACTGCCGCACTACCAAACGGTTAACCCTTTCACTGCAACAACACACAGCAGGTTAACCCTTTCACTGCCACACGGCAGCAGGTTAACCCTTTCACTGCCACACTACAGAAGGTTAACCGTCGGTAGTGTGATAGTAAAGGGTTAACCTTCTGTAGTGTGGCAGTGAAAGGGTTAAGTCTTTTGTGAATTCTTACCTCCACCAAGAGACCTAGCAGCCTCCCAGCAGCCAGCACTAGAGTCCACAGAGCTTGGAGCCAAGAGGGGAGCGACAGGAGATTGGACAGAACACCCCACTGGTACCCGTACAGCCACAGTGGCAAGCAGTGCAATCCACCGATCACCCACACTCCCAGTGGGGTTCGAAACCCTAGCGACACCAGACACACAAAGATCAAAGTTTGTTAGCGGTTTTCTGCCTCTAAGTGTACTTTCCTGATGTGTCACATTAGATTAGATTACATTCAAATGTATTGTCATCATACAGCACAAGTAGCCTACAGTATAACAAAAATAAGTTTGGCATTGCAAATGTAACGGTAAAGTGCAACAGTAATATACAATGTACAGGTGATTAAACTGGGTATAAAATAGATAAATTAGTACTACTGAGTAATAGTGCTAATCAGATGTTTGTACAGAGTTGTAGTATTAATATGTACAGTGATACAGGTATAAAGACACTATGGTAGTAAGTCATACTGGCCAGCAGCGTAACTAGTAAGAGTAGGTAAGGGATATGTACAGATAGATATGTATATAGTATCTCTACAGATATGTAAAAACACACATCCGTCCTTTGCTGCGTTTGTGTCTTAACATAAAACTAGTTTATTTCTTACCGTTTGCCATGATGGCCTGTACCAAATGTGGGCTGTTGGTGAAACTGCTTTTCCACTGGGAGCCACTGGTGCTGTGGTTACATACAAACACACACCATTCCACTGCAGACACTAGCCACCCCCACTAGAGGGAGAATAGAACACAACAGAATAGAGCATTTTCTAGTCATGGTCGACACATTAATTAATTCCTGTGTGTATGTGATCACAGGATAAAGGAACTCACCACCATTATGGGAAATTAGCTTACTGTCTTCTCCAGAGTCAGACGAGAAGATAGATACCAATTTCCTCTCTGTGTGTTCAGTAGAAAGCTATCCGGCTGCAAGCTAGCCTAGCTTAGCACAAATTAAAGGAAGCAGATACGGACCAGCTAGCCCAAAAACACCTCTCCTGGCTAGGCTAGTGGTTCGTATCCACTTCTATTCATTTGTGCTAAGCTAGGCTAGCTTGAAGCTGGATAGCTTTCTACTGAACACACAGAGAGGAAATCGGTATCTATCTTCTCGTCTGACTCTGGAGAAAACGGTAAGAGCTTTTCCCATAATGTTGGCGGGTTCCTTTAACACAAAATAATCTATCATACAAGTCACAAACTGTTATGCACAGGTCTAGATGTGTGCCGAATGTGGTAAGAGGAGCACATACCTCAAAGAGCTGGCTCCACAACATGCCCCTGCTGAGGTTGTCCACCACCACGTCCAGCCAGGCCCCAAACCTGGACGTCTGCCCCAGCCTCCTGGCCAGCCAGCCATCCGCCCCTGTGCAAAGAAGGCAGAATCAATGCAACCAAACGGACTATCCATTATTTTTTTATTGATCGATATTACATGCATTTGTGTTTTTTTCAGGAGTGAAATTCAACGATAGTGTGAGCAGTGAGATGTAGCCTAGAAAATAAGACCATATTACCATCGAGAGCTATGGAGACGGAGTAAAGAGGTATGAAGACAGCTGGTGTCTTGAAGGCAGCCCACGCCGCGAGCACAAGAGCGATCCGGACGTACCCTGGGGGGGAATGGAACGTCACACAAACAGTAGATGGGAATACAATCAAGTAGGGGAGAGTGGGGTAAGGTGAACCACTCGCTGCATCTCTAGGGAAACATCAAATATTTTTGTCATTTAACCACAAATGTGGGAAGAGTCCTTCATTTTACTCAGGCTGTGATGGACGGAAGCACGTGGTGAGCACAATGTTTTTTAAAGATTTATTTTTTAGCGTTTATCGCTTTTTGCTACTGGGCAGTCCAGTAGAGAGAGAGAGAGTGGGGGGAAGACATTCGGCAAATGACGCCGGGTCCGGGAATCGAACCCGGGTCGGCCGTGCCGCGACGCAGCGCGTTACAAGCCGTTACATGGTTCGCCACTTGGGCGCCCCTGGTGAGCACAATGTTACAAAATATTTTCCACACACCTGATGTAATGACTCTTGTATTAATGCAATGAGTGAAAAGATATATGTGTTAATGGTCGACCAAGGTAAAAAAGGTATACAAATTTGAACTAATTACCAAACCGTAGCTCTGATTTACTGTACAGGGCTTTTTCTTTTTTCAAAGTGGTGGCTGTGGGGTCAAATGAGACCAAAGCCTTGGGGTATTAAAACAAAAGATAGAGAGGCAGATCTTTGCCCATGTGTGGATCAACTTCCCTTTGGGAAGGATCAACTAACCCCTAACATGGAGCAAGTTGAGCCAGTGGACCACTTCTCTTTATTAAGTAATATTTTCATATCGATTTTTTTTGTGCATATGCATTGCATTATGTGTAGATTTGTTTCCTTTTTCCCTTGCCAAGAGGTCATTTACGAGGAGCTAGCCAGAATGAAGAGCACGTTCAGCCTAAGAGACTCATCCCCCCCTTGAATATCTGGGAGGGTATAGGTGCACCACAGCTACAGATGCTCCTGGGATCCACTTTGTCTCTTGTATAACTGTATGTCTTCAATACTAAAGATAGATCATACTTTATTTAGATGTTTCATAGGTTCATTTGATCCCTAACGCTGCAACCCCAATAATATAGTAACGTTTACATCAGGGTCCCCCATTTTCAATTCATAGTGAACCTGATGTAAACAAGACATGACAAACGTCTTTCTCTGGTCTGCATCCCCTTAACAAGTGTGTGTATTGAGCCGTACTGTATTGTACCCATTCTGCAATCTGTTAATAAAGTTTTCATTCATTCATCATTCAAGGTGCGTTTTTTTTCATTTAGGGGTGGGGATTTAGGGGTTTGGACAGGCTGCTTTTGTATATAAGAATTTGTTCTTAATTGCCTGGATAAATAAAGGTTAAATACAAATAAATGATCTATTTGAGAGCGAGGAAGCGCAGAATATATTCTCACCAACGACATTAGGCCAGTATGTCAGTACTTCTCGTCCCATCATGTCCACGCAAGCAGGCGTGGCTTGGTTCTTGTAAAGGTAACGAACATTCTCCTCTCTGAAGTCTGAACGAAGATGAGGCAACCTGTCGGCGACTTCTATTTCCAACAATGAAACGTCGCATTTACTTCCTACAAATAGAAAGTTATTTAGGCATTTGTCTAAATGTCCGCATACAACAGTAGTAGTAGTAGGCCATCCTTCGGCGTTACACCTGGTACATTAGCTTTCTATTTGTGTGCGCTCTTTAAGCCTGAGTGACGTATGCAGGATGTCTGTGTGTTTCCTGGATTCCTGAGTGATGTCCTCATCTGCCCCGTTTACCTGGCAAATGAACGAATACAAATAAATGTGAATTGCGACGTGTGTGAATTAAATTAGCATTAAAACGGCCATTTAACCGAGCCATTGAATCTTTACAAAAAAAAATACCCTGCATTCAGTTGCAGTTAATTAAAATAGCCACCAGGGGGAGCTACAGGCTATAATAACTACATATCCCACATAACTACTGGAACCAATCTAGTCTCTGACAGCACCGATGGTGATAAGTGATCAGTATAGTTTAGGATGGATAGATGAAAATCCGAGATTAATCCAGTTAAAGTTCTATTCTACAGATGATTGATGAATTGTTATGCACTCGGCACACCCTCCTTCTGGCCTTTACATAGTAACCCCCCCCCCCACCACCTCCAATGTACAGTTTCTACGTCAAATGTATATACTCTCTTTTTTAGACTCTTTGTATCACAAACACAGTATTGTATTTGTAAATCTGGCATGTCATAAATGTATAGATGTAGCAGTACTGTCTATCTGTATGTCATATGTTATGATGAATTGAAAATGGGGGACCCTGATGTAAACAAGACGAAAGTCTTTCTCTGGTCTGCATCCCCTTAACAATTGTGTGTATTGAGCTGTACTGTATTGTACCCATTCTGCAATCAATCAATCAATCAATCAATCAATCAATCAACCAATCAATCAATCAATCAATCAATCAATCAATCACGTCGTGTTTACAACAATTTCATGCCAAGCTGATCAAGTGACCCATAGATATCTATGAAGTGACCTGAGGAACCTGGATCATGTGACCTGGGAACCTGGATCATGTGACCTGTGGAACCTGGATCATGTGACCTGGAGGCGTCGGCGAGGAGGAGCGTCGAGGAAAACACAGCAGCAACAACACTCACCACACACACTCACACACACACCACCAAGAACCACGGATTCCATAATAAACGGATACGGCAACAGGCACCACCGTCAACAATTCAACGCACGACAACGTTTATTCCCTTACATTGCAATGAAATGAAGGGAGCATGGGGGCCAAAGAGTCAAGGATAGGTTTCCTGTCGTATGACGAGGCCGTCAAGAGAGGTGAGTTAAGCCGAGAACCAGGGCTGCTAAACCCATCATCACACTTAGCGTGAGCTCAGCTAGCTCTGTTGAGCTAACGGCAGCTAGCGGCGGGCTAACGACAGACACCCTGGCAGAGAGGGTGGGTTGTTGTGTTGTCCGGTCCCGTCTGATGTCAGCCAGCCAGCACAACTCTCGGACTTTAACGTCATTTGGTAGCTAGGTTAACTAGTTAGTCAAATTCGGTTCCGAATTGGGAGAGTCGTCCTTGCCCCCAGTGTGAAACCCTGGCTAAACCAGCTAACGGCTCTGCTGCTAACGGTGATGCTATAGCTGCTGGGGTAGCTCACTAACTAGCCAGCAGCGTAACTAGACAGATCATCACTATGCATTGAAAATGGGGGACCCCGGACCCTGATGTAAACAAGATGAACGTGGTTCTCTGGTCTGCATCCCCTTAACAATTGTGTGTATTGAGCCGTACTGTACTGTTACCCATTCTGCAATCTGTTAATAAAGTTTTCAATCAATCAACCAATCGATCATTAACGCCACCAAGCAGCACGCTGCTCGTTGCTTGATGACAGCAGCCAACGTGCAGAAATGCTTCCAAAACGACCCCCCCATTCTCATGGCAGTCTTAAAAGCAGATGGATCTAAACTAAAGCGTAGCTCTAACTGTTATAATAACGTTATACATTTTGGTCCTGGTTCTCGGATGAAGGTAGAGTAGAAACCGTTAACACCCATAGTTACACCTATCTATCTATCTATCTATCTATCTATCTATCTATCTATCTATCTATCTATCTATCTATCTATCTATCTATCTATCTATCTATCTATCTATCTATCTATCTATGACAGCTGGGTGGTCAGAATCTTTGGCTGAATGACTGACATTTGCTGCAGAGATGTGAATGAGTTGTATAGCTGTCATCACAGCTGACTTCAGAAAGGTCGCCTTGCTCTCCCTCGTCTTCTAAGCAGGCGTTGGACAATATTAAAAATGCAGTGATAACAAGGATATTATTGACATGTACTTAATGCTTGGTCGATTTACCTCATTTTCTTTGTGTGGCCTAGTTGAGAGACCACAATAGCTTTGTTATTATCATAGTTATCATCAAATGATGATATACATTTTCTAAGCTAAACAGGGCCAGGCAATGGCAAAGCATGATAAAGGCATAAAGCACAACCATAAAAAGAGTGTAGGCCAAAATCATAAAGCTGGATAATTGTTTGATAATTGCTGTGTGCAGCCCTTGCAGTGCTACAGTACTCTGGGGGAGCATTTATCAGAAAGCACAAAAGATCTTATCCCTGATTACCTTCTTGGTGGACTTTAGTCCCTGTGGTTGTAACGACTGAACTTTGACTGCTCGAATTCCTGGCTGTCGGAACCAAAGAGTTAATGGAACGTGTTACACATTCATTGAGATCTGCGTCATCTCTTAAAGGTAGAATCTGTAATGTCATCTCTTAAAGGTAGAATCTGTAATGTCATCTCTTAAAGGTAGAATCTGTAATGTCATCTCTTAAAGGTAGAATCTGTAATGTCATCTCTTAAAGGTAGAATCTGTAATGTCATCTCTTAAAGGTAGAATCTGTAATGTCATCTCTTAAAGCTAGAATCTGTAATGTCATCTCTTAAAGGTAGAATCTGTAATGTCATCTCTTAAAGGTAGAATCTGTAATGTCATCTCTTAAAGGTAGAATCTGTAATGTCATCTCTTAAAGCTAGAATCTGTAATGTCATCTCTTAAAGGTAGAATCTGTAATGTCATCTCTTCAAGGTAGATTCTGTAACGTCATTAAACAATGACTCCTAGGCAAAAGAGCCCTGCTTGGTTGGTATTGCATTTTGTTTAAATTTGATTCTTTTGGTACGATACATGAGTTTAGTGAATTATTACTGTGAATCTTTCCAGACCTCTTGGCAGAGCCTGAGGTGTGGCCACCAATAGCAACCTAGAGTTGGGGGGCGATGTGCTCCATATTCAGATCGTCTTATCATCGCCCTGTGAGATTGCTAATAACCAATGCTATCGCCCACGCCCCCCCTCTCTCTCTCCCTCTCTCCATCTCCCTCTCTTAGTGCATAAAGTGAGCATGGATTGCTGTCTCTCTCTCACTCTCTCAGAGCAAGCAAACACGGCCACAATATATATATAACAAATACAGTATTGTTTTATCGTATTGTGTTATTATTATATTATGTAGGCAAATATACTGTATATGGCTGAAGTGTGCTGCTTTTAAGGCTGTCCCGAACCCTGTTTTTAGGGTTCGAACGTTCGCCAGGGTTTATCGAACGAACGTTCGAACGTTCGTTTAAAAAAAAAAAAATTATAATTTTTTTTTTTAATAAATCTTTTTTTCTTCATTTTTTTTAATAATAATTTTTTTTTGTATTATTATAGATCCTACGGAGGGCGGCATTGCATAGTCTATTGGTGAAAAACATGTTGTTTACAGTGGTGGCTGTTCATGTAAACATGTAATTAAACAAAGCACTCAGAAGAAAATAAACAAGCTACTGCATCAAAGTTACTACTTATGATAAACAATAGCCCTTGCAGTCACGTAAGGGGCTAGATAAACAAAGGCATTCGTTTTGTGGCATTAACGTTATGTAGTTTAGGGATGCACGATAATTATCGGGCCGATATCAGCAATTATGACATCATCCCGATAAACCCGATAACGTTATTGATAGCGCCGATAACATATAATAAATTTTTTGGTTAAAAGAAATCCGGTGTGGGTGGATTTGGATGAAGGGCGCTTGTTTTTATTATAGCCTCCCGTTTTGCCAGTACTGTGGTAAAACTGATAGTGTGTGGTTTAGGAACAGGGAGTTTTTCACAAATCCACCGCTCCCTTTCTTGGCTGTGACGTAGTCACGTTACATTCGGAGACAGACAGTCGATCTGCCAATTACGTCCCACCGCTTGCACCCACCTCTTCTTCTTACCACCAATCGGAAGCTCTCGTTCGTTTATTTACCTCCGGATTGTCAGCCATTACTCTACTCGGAGCTAACGTTATCTCCCCGCCAGCCACATTGACAAGTACCAGCGCTTATACATTACTGGCAAATGTCTTGTTGCACTTGTGGCAACGAGCGTTGTCAGCATCGACTTTAGTAAAATAGACCCAGACTTTTGAACGTTTCGTTCTGTCCGCCATTATGAGAGCAGAGCTGTCTGTACTCGGCAGCGCAGCACCCGTGTGTGTGTGTGTGTGTGTGTGTGTGTGGGAGGGGAAGAGAGGAGAGAGCACAGCCCGCTCCCCGCGCAGGCAGAGACACAGAGGCAGGAGAGATATAGACAACGGCCAACAAGATTAGTTTGCGACGTTTAAATTCCTAAAAAAAAAACTCCATAATTTCTCGAGTACCGATAGCAGTACCGATGACGTCGGAGCTTATAAATACTAAAAAAAAAAAAAATTGATAAAAAAAAAATATATATATATATACATTTAAAAAAAAATATTAGAATACAATAAATATCGGCTTGAGGAGCATAAAGTTATCGATATCGGTGTCAAAAAATCAATATCGTGCATCCCTAATATAGTTAGTGTTACACGTTCAATAACAGGTATTCACTGTCACTGGGGAGGGGAGAGGGGAGCCGGGAGGAGAGGCGCACGCCTCGGCTCCTCAACAGACCCGTCCACCGTCTACCTCGGAACGGTGGTAGGGCGGACAGGCTCCCAACACACCTGCCGCCCGTCCGCCCTACCACCGTTCCGAGGTAGACGGTGGACGGGTCTGTTGAGGAGCCGAGGCGTGCGCCTGCTGTTGTTTCCACTCCGTGGCCGAAAAAGGCTGGTATTCATTAATGATCCTTCTCTGCAGGTTCACCTACGGAAACCTTGTTACCGATTACTTCCTCGGCGGGGAGCTAACTACGGCTCCCCGGTAGCTACGGTAAGTCTGTTGAGGCTTCTCGCAAGCAGATCATTGCCTGAAGTAAAAAACGAATAAACGCTTGCCGATTGGTGGTAACAGCAGAGGCGGGTGCAAGCGGTGTGACGTAATTGGCAGAATCGCCTGTCAATCAAAATAGAGCTCTGGTTGAGAAATAGTATCCCGCTGCAGCCCGGCAGACCATACTGGTTGAGCCGAGCGCCTCGGGGGACGCGCCGCTTCACATCACCTCAACCCCGTGCGCATCCTTTATTTTTTTTCACCGAACGTTCAAACCTATTAATTAAAGTCCGAATGTCAGCGTAACGTTCGAACGTTCGGGCTCAGCCTTAGCTGCTTGACAGATTTTCTCCTGTGGACTGGGTTGACAGCGGCACGCGAGAGTCTTAATACTTCCATTTGTCAGATTGTCGTATCTTTAATTGTAGTTCAGCTACT
This sequence comes from Notolepis coatsorum, assembly GCF_963971535.1. Classification (NCBI taxonomy): domain Eukaryota; kingdom Metazoa; phylum Chordata; class Actinopteri; order Aulopiformes; family Paralepididae; genus Notolepis; species Notolepis coatsorum. The sequence goes on from NC_140165.1 coordinate 244,382,688, forward strand.
TAATTGCCTGATTTGGCTGGATTGTCAAAACGTTCTGAGAGAGAGAGAGAGAGAGAGAGAGAGAGAGAGAGAGAGAGAGAGAGAGAGAGAGAGAGAGAGAGAGAGAGAGAGAGAGAGAGAGAGAGAGAGAGAATAGTACAGGCTAACTGCTGCCATGGTGACAGGGGGGAAAAGAGAGAGAGAGAGAGAGAGAGAGAGAGAGAGAGAGAGAGAGAGAGAGAGAGGAGAGAGAATATGGTTGAGAGACATTCACAGCAACAACGAATAGAACGACCAGCGGAATGAAACTCAGCACAGTCAGTTCCAAAACTGTCAACCCTAATAAAAATAGACTGTCTATATGCTTTTATGGCATTATTTATAAATGCTCTAGTGTCTTACCTTATTGAAAATGATGAATCATCAACACATCAGTTTATTTTATGTTGAAATTGTTAAACTATTGAACTATGAATGCAATGTTGTCTGTCATTTCCGTTGCTCAAACAACATATTTATGCCAGTTATATTTTGGAGGGTGAAGGCTGGCTCTTTCAAACACCCGTGTCAAAATGTGCATTAGCAGATGCTTTGCTCTATACAACATTAGCAGAATATTAAGCGTTCATTTTGCACTTGACACCTAGTGCCTATTAAAATAGTTTTGAGTTCAGTTTAGGGAGGCAGTACAGTACTACCTTCAGTACAGTTGTTCACGGCGCACATTCAAAGCGCAGACTTGAGCAGAATGGATTTATTTTCTCCATTTTCCGCCGGTTGCAAGAGGCCTCTATATTTCTCAAAGGCACAGGTTAGTGCTTGAATGCCAGTCAGTCGGTTGGGCTCAAACAGCTCCAAAAATGTCTCCACGTAGTGCAATCGGCGACAGCTCTGAACGTCATCTGTCCATAAAGTCATCATCATATCCCTCTACAGGATACTCACTCAAATGCAACCCACACATCAAAACTAAAAAAAGTAAACAAAGAGCAATACCAAGCAGGGCTCTTTTGCCTAGAGGTTGCTGTTTGACAACACTACAGACTCTACCTTTTAAGGCCAGTATTATGGGTAATTCCAGTGCTTGGTTACAAAGATAAGAAGTAACATGGGTGAAGTGACTTACTGTCATACTGTCTTTATTTATGATTCTACAACTCTGTATCTGATAGGGATGCCCCGATCGATCGGCCACCGATCGTTATCGGCCGATAATCAGTATAAATATGCGATCGGTGATCGGTGATAATGCTTTATTTTCGCAGAGCGTCAAAACCAATCTCACTCGCTCGTCTCGCTGAGTTCTGTCAGACACCAGGAGCTGTGCGGCGTCTGCTCCTCCCTCCAGCGCGCATGTAAACACGGGTCTAGTAGTCTAGTCTAGTGTGACGGGAGGACGGCGTCTCCCTTAGCTAACGTTAGCTACCGTTACAAAATGACCCAGTCAACCATTCACTTACAGTCCAATACATGATGAGGCATTGTCTAACCGAACGGTATCTAGCCGGCCAGCTACCGATAGCTCCTGACATCAACAAACGCTCCAGCAAGTCTAGTATAGAGACGTGTATGATACCTCAGCTAGCTCATGTTAGCTGACGCCAGCTCACTGTTCAAAACGAAATGTCCCACTGAACTAAATAGTTCACAGAGGCGCTGTATCAACGTTATATAGCCGGCCAGCAGTAGCCACAGATAGCTCCTGATATCAATGTTTTATAACACTCATTCGATGCGAATTCGAGCTGAGGGCATGTTGTTGAATTTGATCAATAGGGTCCAGCTGCACCTCCGGAGAATCCTGGCCGTAGCTGCAGGCTAGGGCTGGGCGATATGACGATATTATATAAATATCGGGTACAGTTCATTAACGATACACTTTTTAAACGTATCGTGGATATCGTGATGTTTTGCCCAAGAGGCTTGTGTCGCGTCAATCTGGTCCACACGTTGACACTTTTGAACAGCGCCGCCCCACACACACACTACTGCATCAAAAGTGACTACTTATGATAACAAAGGCATTCGTTGTGGCATTAACGTTATAATAATAATAATGCAGGACCTGTTCAGAGGTCTCTATATAGTTACACTTTCAATAACATCAGCGTATTTACATAGTGCCGACCGAGGTCGACCTAGATATAGCAAGCTCGTTCATATCTCAGCCCGTGCTGACTCAGTTGTGCCCATTCTGCGGTCTGTTAATAAAGTTTTCAATCAGACAGATGTATGGAAAGGCTTTTATTATAACATCCGTTGCAGTAAAATCATTATGCCTCCAGTCGTTTAGTCCTTCTGCGGAGCTAAAAGCTAAACGTCGGACGCGGCGAGCTGCCATTGTTATTGTCATTGAGCTCTCCATGGCGGAAGTAAAAAATAAATACGCGCTTTCCGATTGGTGCTAAGAACAGCAGGGCGGGTGCAAGCGATGTGACGTAATTGGCAGACGCGACTGTCAATCAAAATGATTCTGTTTGCCGACTGAATGAATGAGAACGTTATTAAAAGATTGCAGCATGGGTACAATACAGTACAGCTCAATACAACAACAGTCAACAGTGGACTGGAGGATGCAGACCAGAGAAAGACTTTCGTCTTGTTTACATCAGGGTCCCCCATTTTCAATTCATCATATTTCATATCTAAATCATATAATATCTCATTGCTAAATATATGCAATATATAATCTAATAATCCAATCATCTAAATCTAATATATAATATAAAAATGCTAAATGCATGGGTATTTTATTTTGTCTTTAATGTTAGCTTGCAAACTCAAATACTGTCTTGGTAAGCCTCATAATGAATTTTGGGGAAAAAAAGAAAAACATCGTGATGCGTATCGTGTATCGCCGAAAGGTCAGAAAATATCGTGATATCATATTTAGGCCATATCGCCCAGCCCTACTGCAGGCTACTCGAGTATAGGGTCTAGCTGCAGCTCCGGAGAATCCTGGCCGTAGCTGGAGGCTACTAGAGTACACACAGACAGTGGAGCTTGTTGCGTGGTGGCGATGTCTCGCAGATAATACAAGTACAAGTCTAATTATATAATATATATATTTTATAAAAAAAAAAAAAAAATTACATAAAATAATTTTTAATTTCTTTTTAATCAAAAACGATCGGTATCGGATCGGTATCGGCCGATATGGCTCACGACGATCGGTGATCGGTATCGGTGGCAAAAAACGTGATCGGGGCATCCCTAGTATCTGATTAGCACTACACACAGTAGTACTATTTGTATATTTTATATCCAGTTTAATCACCTGTACATTGTATATTACTGTTGCACTTCACTGCTACATTTGCACCCTGGTTGTGGTTGGACTTCTTTTCGTTGTACTGTACTTGTGCTGAATAATGACAATACATTTGAATCTGAATGTGAACATGGAATATCGTGTTACTTCCAGCAGCCATGTATATATGGACATGGCCGCGGCTTTTCATTCCTTGTTTGTTGACCGGGTGACAAATGGCTTTTACTGGAGAGTGTTAGCAAACAGCTTTAGCCTTGTCCTCCGAACAATCTGTTATCTCCATTATCACACACACCCCCCGCTCCCTCACCGAGCCTCACCCCACCGCCCTATTATTTGAACTAAATGGACTTATGCTAATTTCAACCGCACGTGTGTGGCCTTCTCAGACATTCCTCAAGCCGTTTGACATTTCCCACTCTCATGATAACATGTGACCAAACACACCAGGGCCTGTGGAATTAGCCGACCATATAGCCCGGGCCTTATCTGGCCGGTCACATGGTCCCGCTCCCACATCCCCGGCTGAGATGAATGTTAGACGAGATGGCAGCGGAGATTGGTGGCTGGTTTTCTTGGAAGGATAGTGCAGCGAGTAGGACACCGGTGTCTAACGGCAAAGCGTCCTGTAGTCGAGTTTAGATGCTCTCCAGTGGTAATCTGAGAATCATTTGTTGTTTCAGAATCGGTGTGTGTGTGTGGGGGGGGGGGGGGGGGGGGCACACACTCTCCACCAGAGCTATAGATTTCTGTCCCATTCAGTAGTACAACAAAGTTTGATGTGGTTCGAATCAATCTCACATAGACATTGCCACAGGGAACAAAGATGTTTTACCAGCCAAAAATGATTAATCGCTTTTTAATCTCCATGTGTTATATCAGGGGTTCTCAAACTTTTTCATACCGAGACCCCATTTGATTTAGGAATTGTTTTGGGGACCCCACACTTAATGTATCGCGTAATTTCAAACATGGAATTAAGGAATATAAAAATAAAAGCACACGTTGTTGAACTTGATCATGCATATTTATTAGAAAATTGTATTAGAGCACTATGTTATCAATACACATTTATAAAACGAGGCATATTTAGCCATAATATGTTGCCAAATTTGGGTTGCAACCCGTAGTTTGAGAACCACTGTGTTAGTGTGTTATATAATACTCTCATTATGCAATTTTCAATCAATATCATGAACGACATAAGGAATATTAGCATCATTTTGAGGGGACTGAAGGAGTCAAAGTTAATAGTTTAAAATGAGGATTCTTCGCCGGAGAGAGATACAAACATGCCACACAGCCAGAGAGAGACACAAACGTGCCACACAGCCAGAGAGAGACACAAACGTGCCACACAGCCAGAGAGAGACACAAACGTGCCACATAGCCAGAGAGAGACACAAACGTGCCACACAGCCAGAGAGAGACACAAACATGCCACATAGCCAGAGAGAGAGACACAAACGTGCCACACAGCCAGAGAGAGACACAAACGACGACGTGCCACACAGCCAGAGAGAGACACAAATGTGCCACACAGCCAGAGAGAGACACAAACGTGCCACACAGCCAGAGAGACACAAATGTGCCACACAGCCAGAGAGAGATACAAATGTGCCACATAGCCAGAGAGAGACACAAACGTGCCACACAGCCAGAGAGAGACACAAATGTGCCACACAGCCAGAGAGAGATACAAACATGCCACACAGCCAGAGAGAGACACAAACATGCCACACAGCCAGAGAGAGACACAAACATGGCGGGATGGGCATTTTAAAGAAAAATCCAGATAGATTGATCGCATGCTATACTCGATTGATAGTGTATTACTCGAGAAAAAAAAAAAAAAAAAAAAAAAAACTTACATTTTTTTACTTATTTTTATTCATTCACGTATATATGTTTAACCCTTTATCTGCCAGGGATTTTACATTTTTTTTACTTATTTTTATTCATTCACGTATATATGTTTGACCCTTTATCTGCCAGGGATTATTCTGATCTTATACCCCTCTCTGCCACCACTGTAAGTCTATGGAGATGTTCCCCTTCTTTGCAGGGCTATAACTTTTTAAATTGTATTGCTAAATTGACATTACTATGGCCCATTCAACGTCAAGTATCTATCGTTTAGGATGTAGCAACGTTTCACTTTTTCATTCTCATATTCATACTAAAATACGGTCTAAAGTATAAATATGTTTTTATCGTTTTCTGCAGCATTCTGCAGAACGTGATTTATAGCCCTAAATACATATATTAGATCATCAAATGTAGTTTGATACCGATTGGCGTCAGATTAAAAATTTCAATTGTACAAGGTCCAACAAACAGTTATAATCTTACACATACATGTGAAAAGATATTTAAAAAAAAATAAAAATAAAAGATTTCATAAACATTTATAATTTCGATTTTTTTCATAGCTACGAGTAATCGATTACTCACGCCTAGGCCTGCCGCGATAAGCAATAAATCGATTAATTGCCGCGATAATTAAAATTAATGCAATGATTTTGACGGGCGCGATTAATAGCTATTTGCGCGTTTGTTTTAATGAGGCAGAACCAGTGCCCCTTGTCAGTCACTGTCCGTGTTGGGAGGCGGGCCGCTGGCTTTACTACAGAGCAGAGGGCACAGCACAGGAGCTCCGTGGGGCAACACCACATAGCTTAACTACATTTCTCAATAGTGTTGCTCCTTTTAACCAAGTAGCGTTATTCGTAGTGTAACGTTAGCGTTTTAACGTTAGTAGCTAACGTTAAAACTAACCTAAAGTTAGTTGTTCACCAACAATCTCAACATTTGTTTTATCATTAGCTCATGTCGATCTACTAGTAGCATCAGCAAGCTAACGTTAGCTGGCCCCAGTCCACTAGCAGCATGTCGATCTACCAGCAGCATCAGCAAGCTAACGTTAGCTGGCCCCAGCCCATTAGCAGCATGTCGAAGTAGTAGTAGCATCAGCAAGCTAACGTTAGCTGGCCCCAGTCCACCAGCAGCATGTCGATCTACCAGCAGCATCAGCAAGCTAGGATAATCACAACAATACTTCCGGTCCGGTCGGTGGGCTTCAAAATAAAAGTCTAAAACACAGGAAAAGACGGAGCGGTGGGCTTCAAAATAAAAGTTTTGGGAAATAAATTTCCCAAAAAAAAATTCTCTAACCGGTCGCAATAATATCGCTTATCGCGATATTTTCGGGGGCAATTAATCGCCCAGCAAAATGTGTTATCGTGGCAGGCCTACTCACGCCCATCCCTAAAACGTGCCACACAGCCTGTTGGGTTAGAAACTAGCTACTTGATGTTGAGTCTCTTGATTTCACAAACTCTTAGTCGGTGCACTCTGTTCTATGGACTGATACACCAGGGTATTGGTATTGGCTTGCTGACTACACACTGTGACACTGATTGCCATGGCTTGGAATGTTTGGCCAAATGCATTTTCTGTGGATCACTCCTGTTTGACTATGTGTTGACAGGCAGATCTTTGGGTTAACAGATTTTGGAAGTCTTGGGTGAATCAATAAAGGAATATCTTATCATATTTTAGCTACCACAGGAAATCTCATGACCATGAGAGAAACCTCAAGCCCCCTTTTTTTCTACCTCGATCCCTTCCTCTATTTTGGTACTATTTTGCAGTTTTAGAGATTTCTCTATGCAAATGAATGTGAATAGGCTGTCATAGGCCATATATATTTGGACATTAACACAACACAATGGACTTGAAATATGAAACAATCTAGATGTGTTTTAAATGCAGACTTTAAACTTTAATAAATGGTATTTACATCAAAATCAGGTGAACAGTGTAGGAATTACAACAGTTTATACATATCCCGCTTTTTAAAGCTGAAAGTCTGCACACTTTGATGACAATTGTGTTCATGTATAAATATTTATGGCCCCGACTGTTAGTTATGGTGACCGGCGTCTCTGTAGCAATGCGCAGCACCCCATCTAACTTCCTGTCCACTTCCCAAGCCCTGTGGGGAAATCAATGCTTGCTTTCTTCCTGGACTCAAGTCTCGAGTGTGAGTGAGTCTTTCAATTCCTGCAGGGAGATAAGCTCTTATTATGCAAACCGTGGGTTTGGTTTTCTGTCACGTTTGACTCCCAGGTTCAAGAAAGGCCATAGGAGGTTCATTGGAGGTCCACATTTGTATTAGCTTTTAACCACAGTGTGGTGGATGCATGTTTGAAGATTTAGGCCACAAATTAGGCTTTCTACACACATTTAGAAGGGAGGTTTGAAAATAACTGGCAACTTTGCACTTGGTTAGGCATAGCTATGATCCTGTATGTGTTTATTATCCATTTTCTTTCTTTTAAATGTTTACAAAAAAAAATATATATATATATATATATATATATATATATATATATATATATATATATATATATAGGGCTGGGCGATAAAACGATAACGATAACTATCGTGATAAATAATTTTCCTCGAAATAAACATGAAACGTGGTCGCAAAGTTTCGATATATCGATTTTTCAAGCTTGGATATGAGCACACGCACAAACAACCAATCAGTGACGGAGATGGCCGACAGCGAAGGAGACCCGCGCTGCACCTCTGGGTAGAGAGGTAGGACTCCAGTAGTAAACAAGGCTGGCTAGGATAATTAGCTTGCACGCCGCTATTTTATAGTTTACATGCCGAGTGGGTGTGTGCCGTGAATTCTGAGGCCACGGTTAGAGTAGTGTGGGGTATGCGGTGGACGTCGTTGCAATGTATTTGGGCGGCACGGAGTATTTTAAGTAGTGATGCACCGATGTGAAAATTGTGGCAGATACCGATAACCGATATTAATATTGCTGTTCTGGCCGATACCGATATTTACCGATGTCGATATCTCTGTATAGAAAACACTTTTTTATGATAATCAAATAAAGAGCTATTTTCCAAAACGCATACTTTTTTTTACTTTTGTAACTTATTTTCAGAAATTACTGATATTTTGAAACTTTAACTCTTTCAGTGCCACTCACGAGATTTCTCGTGTTTTTTTATAGGTGGTTGCTAGCCACTCACGAGATTTCTCGGATTTTTTTTTTTTTTTTTTTTTTTGCGATCTGAAAAATTATTGCATCACCCGAGCCTACCCGAGTATTGCCGAGCTGCGCCGGTGATCACTGTGGAAAAAAGCGCCCCCTGTCGTCTCCCAGATGACATAAGTGATTTTGGAATGGACTCAATGAAAATGAATGGGGAAAAAAATCCGGTACTCCACATTTTCCAGTTCACTGATCCAGCCGGGGTTACTAGAGTTCATTCTGGAGCCTCAGATCCCCGCGGATCATGGAGATCCACTGTGTCGCGTTGGATCCATACACGTATCGATTTTTTCGAATGGTGATCAGGAATTGGAATATACCAGTTGGATACCATCTGATGTCAGGTAAGGACTCTATGTTATCAGTGGTAGGATAATCAGAGTAAGTTTGATGAAGTTATAAGCTGTTTTGTGAAATGTCTTCTTTCGGTTTCAATGTAAAACTCCGAGAGGAAATCAACGAGGCGATTATCCGCGCGCGGCCGTAATGTGCGTGCGTGCACGTATAATATTGATCATCTAGCGTTTATTTGAAAACGATTCATAAAAAGGCCGACGAATATCAACGTTGTGGAATATTCCACTAAAAGACGATTTTCATAGAATGCTCCAGAATGAGCTGTTTTTTATATCAAAACGGGGGCTTTTCTAACTGCTCTGAAACGGCAACGACGCGATAAAAAAACAATCTGCCTTCACAGCACTGTCTGGAAAATAGTCTTTGATAATGCGATGGGCAGATTAGACACATAGCCATAATTTAAAACATAGATTAGGCGATATTAACGTTAACATTGGCGCGGATGGTGGCATTCAAGCGTTAAAATGGAAAACCAGGCGTGGCACTGAAAGAGTTAAGGCCAAAACATGTAAAAATTTTTTTTTTTTTTTTTTTTTTTTTTTTAATATCAGCCCTATTTTGATATCGGACCGATACCGATGTGTAAAAAAACGGCCATATCGGCCGATATTATATCGGTGGCCGATATATCGTGCATCACTAATTTTAAGGTGATAGTTAGTACATTGTCATGGGATACACCGCTTGCTCTGGCTAACTGCTAACGTGCGCGGACTGATGACGACATTAACTCGAGACATTCGCAGCAGCAAAACAAGTCTATTAATAGCCCGTCCATTGGCGCCGGGCATAAGAAGTTAATTAAACTTGACAGAAATTATATCGACGATAATTATCGCTATCGAGTTATATGAAAATAATTTTATCGCGATAACGTTTTTGGCCATATCGCCCAGCCATATATATATATATATATATATATATATATATAAATAAGTGGTCTACATGTTAAAATACTAGCTTACATCCCAACAGCCATCACTGATATAGAGTGTCTGGTCAGTAGTGCTCTGCAGTAAACAGATATATTTTCTGGTATCCTGTTCCCACTTTATCCAATCAGGAGAGAGAACAGTTCTTTTGAAGGAGAGATAACCCTAATCAGAAGATTTATTTCCTATTTATTGCAGAGAGAGGAGGGACTGGGAGACCCATGTTACTGACCAAACACTCTGTATCAGTGATGGCTGTCAGAATGTAGAGCTATTTAACACTTATTTTAACAAAGAAATACCACGTACAGCATCTTTAATTAATGTTATGGTGCTTAATGTCCACCCTTAGCTATGAAAAGCACCGCTGTGACGTTGGGAATTGAGCCCCGTGCTGCAAATGCATTATGTCAGTTCAGTTCTTAGAAAGCTAGTTTCACTTTCAGAGACAACCTCAATAGCAGAAGTCTGTATCAGAAGGATGACTCTTAACTTGCTTAACCGCAACCATTTCCATGGACATGATCTATGTTTATTAAAGCATTCAATATTTTATTAACAATTTATGAAACAATATGTCACAATCTAACCTTCTAATTATAATATGCTTATGTCAGAATAAAATTTTTAAACTAAGATTTTTTTGGGCTTCCCCCTGGGACATCCTGCTGTGCATAGGACTGCTTAGGGCTGTGCGATTAATCAAGTTTCAATTCCAGTTATGATTTTGGCTTCCCACGATCATGAAAACAAGATAATCGGTAGCTTCAGCGCATGTTGAGAGGGAGGAGGGACTGAGGGAGCCACGGCGTGTCTCTCCAGTTATTTTGAAACATCTTTGGTAACTTGTAGAAGACGACAGAAAGGCAGCCTCTGGTCGAGAAGGAGGGTCAAACTAATTCAGTTGTCGTCATATGACGTTCTCAAATCAACGAGTAATAGTGATTTCAATATCAATCAAAATAATCGTTTATTTTGGCCATAATCAAGCAGTCCTGGGCTGGGACTGCTACAGTATTGACGGGTTCAGCATAGACATCCTAAACGTACCCGAGTTCACTTCCTGTTGCGATGTTTGCTAACGGAACAACTGGCGGAAAGTAAACATGTCCAAACTGTTCCCAGGCAACAGTAAAGCCTGTCTACTAGGGCTGGGCAATTAATCAAAAAAAAATCGCGATCTCGATTCATAGACCTATGCAATCTCATTTCTAAGTTATGACGATTTCTTTTAATAAAAAAATTAAATCTTTTATTTTTTTACTTTACTTTTTAAATGATTTTATTGAAAAAATAAGAATCGTGAGAGAATTGTGATCTCAATTCTTAGAGAGAAAAATCGTGATTCACATTTTAGCAAGAATCGCCCAGCTCCTACTGTCTACAGTATATTTGCATCCCTGCGGCAGGCGCTGACCACCGCCCACTCATGTAATGATGGCCCACAGGCATCTCCCTGTGCAATCTCTCTCACAGTTAGCCTAATAGTCACCTGAGAGACGCACAGCCGAGCACCTGTGATCCAGAAAGAGTGGCTGCGTCAGCGGGCCTTATCGCCTGTGATCCAGAAAGAGTGGCTTGTCAGCAGACCTTATCGCCTGTGATCCAGAAAGAGTGGCTTGTCAGCAGACCTTATCGCCTGTGATCCAGAAAGAGTGGCTTGTCAGCAGACCTTATCGCCTGTGATCCAGAAAGAGTGGCTTGTCAGCGCGCCTGATCGCCTGTGATCCAGAAAGAGTGGCTTGTCAGCAGACCTTATCGCCTGTGATCCAGAAAGAGTGGCTTGTCAGCGCGCCTTATCGCCTGTGATCCAGAAAGAGTGGCTTGTCAGCGCGCCTTATTGCCTGTGATCCAGAAAGAGTGGCTTGTCAGCGCGCCTTATCGCCTGTGATCCAGAAAGAGTGGCTTGTCAGCAGACCTTATCGCCTGTGATCCAGAAAGAGTGGCTTGTCAGCACGCCTTATCGCCTGTGATCCAGAAAGAGTGGCTTGTCAGCGCGCCTTATCGCCTGTGATCCAGAAAGAGTGGCTTGTCAGCAGACCTTATCGCCTGTGATCCAGAAAGAGTGGCTTGTCAGCGCGCCTTATCGCCGGTGATCCAGAAAGAGTGGCTTGTCAGCGAGCTTTATCGCCTGTGATCCAGAAAGAGTGGCTTGTCAGCAGGCCTTATCGCCTGTGATGAATCGGCACAGTCAGATCGTCAGCAGGCCTTATCGCCTGTGATGAATCGGCACAGTCAGATCGTCAGCAGGCCTTATCGTCTGTGATGAATCGGCACAGTCGGATCGTCAGCGGGCCTTATCGTCTGTGATGAATCAGCACAGTCAGATCGTCAGCGGGCCTTATTGTCTGTGATGAATCAGCACAGTCAGATCGTCAGCAGGCCTTATCGTCTGTGATGAATCAGCACAGTCAGACCTGTGATCCAGAAAGAGTGGCTGCGTCAGCGGGCCTTATTGTCTGTGATGAATCAGCACAGTCAGACCGTCAGCAGACCTTATCGTCTGTGATGAATGAGCACAGTCAAACCGGTGCTTTGCATCTGTCCCTTGTGGTGCCTCATCCTGAGGCTTGTGGATTTAGATTTGCCTGCCGCCACCGCGAAGGTTAGATTATGTCCACGGAAACAGGCTTGGGTTCGCTGACGAGTTGGGAGTCATTCGCCTTATATAACCATCTTTTTCTGAAACTAGCTTTCCTAGAAGAACTGAACTGTCACACCCGTAGCCAGGGGAGGAAACAAACTTTTTGGCTTACCAGCCAACTGGCGAGTATCTGATTTTTTTTACCAGACAAACTGATTTTTTACCAGCCAAAAAAAATCGTTAATTGTGATAATTACTTCTTTGTATGTCTTCGTCTAAATTGATTTTCAATCATAGTAATAATCACACCGTGTCTCTACTCATTAATGTTTTATGCTAATAAATATTTTAAAAACAGTCTCTACTCTTCACAATATTAGCATAACACATATTAACATGAAAGAGGGATCTATTCTGGACTGGGTTGGGCTGAACTGGGCAGTGAAAGATGCTGGGTTGGACTGGGTTGGGCAGTGAAAGAAAAAAACCGAAGTATGTTGTGAAGTGTATAGATAGATAGATGTGAAATGTATAGATGTAGCAGTACTGTCTATCTGTATGTCATATGTTATGATGAATTGAAAATGGGGGACCCTGATGTAAACAAGACGAAAGTCTTTCTCTGGTCTGCATCCCCTTAACAATTGTGTGTATTGAGCCGTACTGTATTGTACCCATTCTGCAATCTGTTAATAAAGTTTTCAATCAGTCAATCAAGTTAACTTTGAACCTCGGTTGTCAAGCCACGTCAATGTTGTGTATACATCCGAGTGTTCACTGTGCCTTTAAGACGGCACGGTGGCCTTACGACAGTGCTGTGAAGTACCTCAAGTGTTGTGGTAACGTCAGTTGGGTTGGTCTGCTGTTGTGCACTGGTTGAGCTAGCCCCTTTCGTGACTGCGATGTGCAAGCCAGGGGCTTTTGAGCATGAAATAAAATGTCTAACGTTACGTCGTAGTCCGGTGCGCAATAGACTAACATACACCTCTGTAATTTAAATGTGTCCTTGCCTTGGACTCGAGAGTTGTACTAGGGTTGGATGCAGTTCCCCGTTGCTCAGTCTGTCTGTTTTCCATCGTCTGTGTTTAACGTTATCCGTTTGCGAGTGCTTCCTTGACTGATGGCCAGTACCACGGGACTTTTATTCAACATTCTATATTTCCGCGGGTTGGCCAGTACTGCAGGAACTTTTATTAAACATTATATATGTCCGCGGGTTGGCCAGTACTGCGGGAACTTTTATTAAACATTATATATGTCCGCGGGTTGGCCAGTACTGCGGGAACTTTTATTAAACATTATATATGTCCGCGGGTTGGCCAGTACTGCGGGAACTTTTATTAAACATTATATATGTCCGCGGGTCTTGTGCAGTGCTCTCGTGGCACTGTCAACTCGCCAGACTGGCGAGTGGTCTTCATGAATCACTCGCCAAACGTAAAAAATACTCGCATTTGGCGAGTAAAGTGGCCTAATTTCCTCCCCTGCCCGTAGCCTTTCAGTGATCAGAATCACAGGACTTTATTGCCAAGTAAGCTTTGCACGAGCACATACAAGGAATCTGTCCTGGTCGTTTGGTGCCTCGACATTAACACACAATTTAAGTAGAATAAAATAAAATGGAATATATAAACTAAATTAGAATAAAAATCCTATATAATATAATATAGGACAGGGCTGTACAATTGTTCATGATTGTGGTAGAATATATACACTAAATTAGAATAAAAATACAGTGTAACAGGGCTGTGCAATTGTGCAGATGCTCACAGTTTTGAGTATTACAAATATAGTCCAGGAAGGGTGTGTTAATGTAACACATTGTGACAGACACTTATGTTCTATAGTGTCTATGGGGAGAGGAGATGAGAGACGTCGTCAGTGGGAGTCCAGAGCCTTGTTGACGAGGCCCACTGCAGAGGGGTAGAAGAAGCTGTTCTGACGTTCTCACTAATGGTGATATCCTCACTTAAACCTGCGTGACCCATGGATTCGCATGCTGCTTCAGAGGCCACTCGTAGTCGCTGCTCTCTCGCGGCGCCCAGGCTTGTGTTGTTCCATGGGGTAGGCTGCTGATTTGAGTCACAATTGATGGGATACTAGTGTCTGCCTTCTTGCCACGTTGGGAGGGTGATCTCTCACTGAAAGCATGGTTTGTGTGAGTGTCATGTTTGAGAGAGAAAGAGCTTCTGCCAGTGGTATGGTACGCTACAGTGTGTGTGTACGTGCGTGTGTATGTGCGTGCGTACGTGCGTGCGTGCGTGTGTGAGTAAGTAGTCCTCCGGCCGGTCGGGAGAATCGGGCCCATTGTTTTCCCCCGTACTGAATGGTAGCCATTGCAGTTAATGCAGCCCAGTGCCCAGGAATACAGCCATTGCGTCAGAGAGCCACAATACAACAAGTGTTCTGTCTAATGTAGCCTGCTTTGTTTTCGTTGCCCGTTTGTCTAATTGTAACAATTTTACTATTATCTCTCTGAGTGGCGTCTGCCCTCATGTGGGTCTTGGCCTAGTTGGACCGAGTGTGGGCTAATCCACACGGAGACTTGTTGCCTTTCAAAGAGACGTGTTCCTCTTTTAATGGTTATTAAAACGCCACACTGTAACATTTTGCCGTCTAACTCGAGCACATTCAAAGATGTTTCCCCTGCCATAGCCGTTAGCGGGTGCCTCGCCCACCTGACAGGTGGGGCCGCCCACTAATCAGCCACTCGCCGACACACTCCTGTCAGACGACCGCGAAAAAGTTTTTCCAGTTCTTGATCAATGAATGAAAAATTAACCTGGACTTTTGAAGAAGTCTTTCTATTTGTAGCACATTGCTACATCATCATGCAGCGTACACACATACAAGATGGGCGACACATAGGACACACACACATGCTTTTTTGGGTCGCCATTGAAATGTCCTCTCTGCGCTTGACCCATCCTGTCATCCTTCCCCCCCAAGGGCAGCCGGGAGCAGACATGGGTTGCGGCATGGGGCAGCGCCCGGGGACCAATCCAAGTGCTCTTGTCCATCTTCGTCAGGGACGCGACAGCATTAGCGATCTGTTCTGCATGTTTTTCCATCGTTTTTTCTTTTAAGGGGGAAACCCTTGTGAGCACGGGGGGGGCGGAACATGCAAACTCCACACAGAAAGGCACAGGAGATACCCCACCTGGGTACCTGGCAACCTGGTCCCAGGTTAACCACTTCACCACTGTGCTGCGATGCGGTTGCACCGCAATAATAAAACATTTCTAGAGGTAAAAACCCGCCGGTAACCTACATTGACGATGTCTGGCTTATTATCCAGCCTCTTTAGTAGGGGCACTGCCTCGCTCGCCATGGATCAGCGGTCAGCTGTCGGTTGTGTGCGCTGACGCAGGCTCCGCTGGGAAACCGTCCATTAACAGCCATGTCACCGTGTGCAGATTGAATGAGCCCCGGGTTCACCAGGTCGAAGGTGCAGCGAATACCGTCAAGATAATGAGCTCTCCACCAGCCCACCGCTGGATCCATCAGTTATTTATGATGCGGGTGCGTGAGTGCCGGGCTGCGTGGCGGTACCACCGCTAGCCTACATCGTGCCGTCTCCCCATCCCACTGTAAGGCGATACGACCTGTCCCAGTGAGTATTTGGTTAACATGCAACGATGAGGACATGGAACTGGGTCGGTACTGTAGTTGGTTACCGGAGTCATGTTTTGATTATGACAATGGATGTCAAGGTTAGAATGCACATGGAATTGTCGACTTTTGTCGTCTTTATTAGAAGTGTAAATCTAGATTAATCATTTTTAAGGCTCATTTTAGGCTTATTGGTAAGCTACCTCCTTAAACTACATCATTATTGGTAAGCTACCTCCTTATACTACATCATTATTGGTAAGCTACCTCCTTATACGACGTCATTAGTGGTAAGCTACCTCCTTATACTACATCATTATTGGTAAGCTACCTCCTTATACTACATCATTATTGGTAAGCTACCTCCTTATACTACATCATTATTGGTAAGATACCTCCTTATACGACATCATTATTGGTAAGATACCTCCTTATACTACATCATTATTGGTAAGCTACCTCCTTATACATCATTATTGGTAAGATACCTCCTTATACATCATTATTGGTAAGCTACCTCCTTATATTACATCATTATTGGTAAGCTACCTCCTTATACTACATTACTGGTAAGCTACCTCCTTATACTACATTATTGGTAAGCTACCTCCTTATAATAAGGACGGGTAAGTGGGTGCAGGATGTGTGCAGGATGGGTAGACGCCTAGACGGCTACATTTAGTTAAAGGAAAACTCCAACATTTTGGGAAATTAGGTTATTTAACATCTTCCCTGGAGTTAGACAAGAAGATACATACCTTTTTTGTCTCTGTGCATGCATTAGGCTTAGGGAACGCCCGCACCGTTAGCGTAGCTTAGCTTCATCACTGGAAGTGGGTCAGACTTTTACCCTGAAGTTCCCTACAGTCCCCTACAGTCACGAAATACACTCCAAATACAACTCTAAAACGTTCCTGTAAACATGTTGTGACCTGTTTATTTACCACGTGGAGAAATAAAAAATAATTGAATTTGACATTTACAAATATACTCGGAACTATCTTTTGCCTAACCACTCCTCTCTGGGCGCAGTGATTTCACGCAATGCAGTGCTACTTTCTAACGTGACGCCAGTGTTTGTTTACATTTTAATTTCATTCAAAGGATCCGAACCGATTGAAGTTTATGGATACCATGACTGTGGTAAGTTTTAATTTATGTTTTTAGATGGAAGGCTGTATTCCATCTGTCTAACGTTAGCGAATATTGTGAGATTGATGAATAGGACATAACGTTGCTGGACTATCGACCTAGTTAGCCCCTTTCTGGTTTGGGCGAGTGAATCCACACTCGTGGTATTATTATAACTCTTTTATTGTGTAACGCTAGCCCCTTAAAACTTACCACAGTCATGGTATCCATAAACTTCAATCGGTTCGGATCCTTTGAATGAAATGAAAATGTAAACAAACACTGGCGTCACGTTAGAAAGTAGCACTGCGTTGCGTGAAATCACTGAGCCCAGAGAGGAGTGGTTCGGCAAAAACAAAATCCGAGTATATTTGCTTAGAAAACGTAAATGTCGAATTCAATAATTTTTTATTTCTCCACGTGGTAAATACTAGGGCTGTCCCCGACTAAGGATTTGGATGGTCGACTATGATTGGCCAAAATTTGCCGTTAGTCGACTATTGGTCGACAAAAAATAAAAATAAAAAGTATAATATTTTTAATCTTTAAAATTTTTATTTATTTTTAAATTTTTTATCATTCCATTTGGGCTGTGGGGGGTGCTTAATGTCTGAAGGAGTTCACTGAAGGCTTCTTGTCCTCTGCAAAAGCATGCAATTGGTCCACTGATGGATACATCTTGATATTTGTCTATTTAGTGTGTTCATTAGATGGGTGAAATCCTCTTTCAGTGCCTCTGTGCCTGTTTTCTTAGGCAGTTAGCCTCTGGTATGCGTGCCATTAGCGTTAGCCACGCTTCTAGGCCTCTTTTCTTTTGGAAAGAATGATAAATATAATTTTTATTTTAATTTAATTTAATTTAAATATATATATATTTTTTGTATTTGACTAAGAGGTTGGCTAGTCGACTACGGCTCCTTTTGACCGATTAGTCGACTAATAGGGGTCAGCCCTAGTAAATACACAGGTCGCAACATGTTTACAGGAACGTTTTGGAGTGTATTTCGTGACTGTAGGGAACTTCAGGGTAAAAGTCTGACCCACTTCCAGTGATGAAGCTAAGCTACGCTAACGGTGCGGGCGTTCCCTAAGCCTAATGCATGCACAGAGACAAAAAAGGTATGTATCTTCTTCTCTAACTCCAGGGAATGTTAAATAAGCTAATTTCCCAAAATGTTGGAGTTTTCCTTTAACACTTTCAGTGCCAGGCCGTGTTTTCCTTTTTACCCTGTTGATGCCACGGTCCACGTAACGTTAATATCGCCTAATCTATGTTTTAAATTATGCTATGTGTCTAATCTGCCCATCGCTTATCAAATAATCATTTTCCAGTCAACATTGGCAAAGCAGATTGTGTTTTTATCACTTCATTTCCTTTTTATAGCATTTTGAAAACCACTCTGTTTCGAAGAAAAAACAACATATTCCCTGATAATCGCCTTTTACTGGAATATTCCAGAACGTTATCATTTGTCGGTCTATTTATGAATCGTTTTCAAATAAACGCTAGATGGTTGATAGTATATGTGTGCGCACGCACGCTCGTGCCGTGTGCTGATAATCGCTGCTATTATTTCCTCATGGCTTTTACAGTGAAACAGCCATATCACATATAGTGGAAACGCTTATATCTCGATGAAAACGAGTCTGATTATCCTAACACTGATAACATAGATTCCTTACCTGACATCAGATGGTATCCAAATGGTATATTCCAATTCCTGATCACCATTCGGAAAAAATCGATAAGTATATTGATCCAACGTGTGTACAGTATAACCCATGCTCGCCGCGGCTCAGAGGCTCCAGAATGAACTCTGGTAACTCCGGCTGCATCAGTGGACTGGAAAATGTGGACTGGAATATTTTTTTTCCCCCATCCATTTTCATTGAGTCCATTCCAAAAGGGTGATTTACCATCTGGGAGACGATAGGGGGCGATTTTTTTCACATCTGATCGCCGGCGGCCCCTGAATCTCCAACGGTAGGCTCGGGTGATGCAATATGATTTCAGATCGCTAGGGCGGCTAGGTGGTGTAGTGGGCAAGGCACTCGCCACCAGTGTGGAGACGCTAGGATTCGCGTGTTCGAATCCAGCTCTCCACATTGTTTTCAGTTTAGCTGGTCGTCCGCAATAATACACATTGGCCGTATTACGGGGAGGGAAAAACTGAAGGGTGGGGATCGAACGTTGTGAACAAGCGACTCCTACAAGTCGGTTGGTGCGCCTGCGCAGTAGAATCAGGAAGTGTCGGGGGCAGCGTGAGCCTCCCACGCGTTACTCCTCGCCACTGAGAGATCGAGCTGCGCAGGTGAAAAGATGCGACTGCTGTTACCTCAAGTACCGGAGGGGACTTGTGCTATGTATGACTTAGTCCACATTGCAGCCGGCTTGTGGGAGGCAAGAAACAGCGTTCGTGACAGGGGAGGGTTGAATTGGATGATACGAAATTGGGATGGGAGAAAATATAGAAAAATGGGAGAAAAAGTGGATAAAAAAAAATTATTTCAGATCGCTAATAAAAAATAATAATTAGTTTAGCCGTGAGTGGCGCTCAAAGTGTTAAGCAACACCAGGTTCGTGCCCATTCACAGATTTATAGTTAACCGGTTGAACAGAGTCCCGTCACGCGTTCTGCCGCATTGCATGTCCCCCTCCCTGTGGGCTACCTGGCCTGTCGGCTACCTGGCCTAGCAGCACCCTTCTGTTTCAGCTGGAGATCAACGTCCCTTTGACTTTGAGCTGGAGCTATGTAATTCGTTTTTGATGAGGCTTTTCTTTTTCTTTTTTCTCACCCAGGGAGTCGTCTTCAGACAACAAAATGATTCCCCTGTAATTCAATCCCATAGCCATGCGAGCGAACGCTTTCTCTCTGTATTAATGTTCATCTTTAATAAGAGACTTTTCTTTTCTTCCACCATAGAGGCCAAAGCACCACTATGCTGATGTTGCTCTCATCCCTGACCCTTATAAACTGTGCTGAGGTTGCTCTCACCCCTGACCTTATAAACTGTGCTGAGGTTGCTCTCATCCCTGACCTTATAAACTGCTGAGGTTGCTCTCATCCCTGACCTTATAAACTGCGCTGAGGTTGCTCTCATCCCTGACCCTTATAAACTGTGCTGAGGTTGCTCTCATCCCTGACCTTATAAACTGTGCTGAGGTTGCTCTCATCCCTGACCTTATAAACTGTGCTGAGGTTGCTCTCATCCCTGACCTTATAAACTGTGCTGAGGTTGCTCTCACCCCTGACCTTATAAACTGTGCTGAGGTTGCTCTCACCCCTGACCCTTATAAACTGTGCTGAGGTTGCTCTCACCCCTGACCTTATAAACTGTGCTGAGGTTGCTCTCACCCCTGACCTTATAAACTGTGCTGAGGTTGCTCTCACCCCTGACCTTATAAACGATGCACATCAGCCTGGTTTGTTATCGACCCCTAATGACCCTGTAGGGGAGGAAAGTTACATGCAGACTATTCCTCTCACATTCCAATGCTGTTGTTCATCCAGATGAAAGAATAATGAGTGAGTGAATGGGTGAGAACTAAATTGTAAAGCGCTTTGGACAAAAGCTGTTATATTATAAACTATATGGTCTATTTTAAAGGCAAACTGAAATTTCCCTCATTTACAGTCGTGTCAAGTGTACATACAGAAATGAGAAAAAAAAAACGAAACTAATATAATCACACAGCATATTATAATAAAGAGACGAGGCAAAGAGCAAGGATAATAAATCAATTAAAACATACTACTTTATTGACAGGTCGAGATCTTTTAAACTCTGCAACAGAGAATCTCAAGATTTAAGGACTGTTGGAGTTCATTCCATGAGCTTCCATGGGATTAATTAGGTTAACCCCCCCCCCCCCCCCCCATATTTATTTTGGTCCTGCAGAGGAAGAAGAGGCATTGTTTTAGGCAAAAAATAAAATACAATAAAAAGTTGGTATTACCGACCACAAATTGGCGAGCTCTACCTGCACCCTGACCTCCCTCTGCAGGACACCAGGAACCCAACAGACTCATAAACGTACCCTACACAAAAGCGCAGTGCTTTTGACAAAATACAGCAGTCTCTGGAAAACTCCATCGCTCCATGATCTGAATAAAGTGACAATGGAGCAGGAATCTTCTGTGGCCGCCTGCCGTCCGCTTCACAGGCGCTGCAGAGCAAGCAAGGTAGTTGTTGTCATTGGACTGTGACGCCTGCATCCCGGTGTGACACACACACACACACACACACACACACTAGGGCTGTCTTAAATGCTTCGAAGATTCGAACGTTCGATTCGATGGCACAAGCTTCGAACATTAAAAAAAAAATCGAAGTTTAAAAATAAATATATATATAATTTCTTTTTCAATTTTTTTTTTTTACTTCGATTTGTGTGTGTGTGTAGGTGTGTGTGTGTGTGTGTGTGTGTGTGAACTACCCATCCCAGTTAGGACAGCCGAATCCCGTCCAATCTTTCGCCGTCGACTAAAGACTCACTTCTTCAACCATTATCTGAAATGATAAAAAAAAAAAAAAAAAATCTAACCGTGACTAACCTTACTGTCATGCACTTGTCCTAATAAACTAACCTACACTGTAACACGCAACACTTTGATGAACATTGTTACTCAGCTGATAGAGTTGTACCCTTCTTGCTGTCTTGTCGTACAGAACTTGTAAGTCGCTTTGGATAAAAGCGTCAGCTAAATGACTAAATGTAAGGTGTGTGTGTGTGTGTGTGTGTGTGTGTGTGTGTGTGTGTGTGTGTGTGTGTGTGTGTGTGTGCAGGGACCGAAACTAAAGCCCGCCGCCCGCCAGGGGCGGTCTGTTTTTACCTTTGGCGCATGACACTTAGAGGGCTGCCCGCCGTGTGACGTGTAGTTCATAAGCAGGCCCCTAAAAATATTTGTATGCGAACGGTAAAAATCAATTACGCGCACGCTGTGCGAATACAGATTATAGCCCCTCTCGTCTTTTTTTTCCTCCGCTGCGAGATCGTTAAAAAACTACAAGTCCCACATTGCACTCAAGCCAACGGTCCAATCACAGTAGAGTGAAGTGACTGGTTTCATGGGAAATAAAGCAAATGACCAATCGGAAGCTCTAATTTTTCTTGTTTACTTCCTGAAACTCCGCGATCAGGGCTCTCGTTTTCCGAGACACCAACTTATTATAGTCTCTCTTACCAATAGCAATAGATTTTAGAACACCTAGATTTATCGATAGCAATAGTAATATAACGTTAATGCAACAAAACGAATGCCTTGCTTTGTTAATCATAACGTTGATGCAGTAGCGTATGTCGGTGTGTTGGCTGTAACGGACATGACAATAACATAACGTGTACACATTAAAATTGCTATAATCTATTCTAACATTTTCAAATCGATGCAGTTGAATTTCCCCCTTAGGATCGATGCATTGTTACACCCCTACACCAAAGTCACTGGCCCACTGTGTATCTGTGTGTATAATAACTTGGCTAGCGTTATCAACAGCAGAGGTGGGCAATGGGTCCAGCTGCAGCACCGGAGTGCAAGCGATGTGATGTAATTGGCAGACTCGACTGTCAATCAATGGTCTACCTGACACGCAAACTCAAACAATGTTTCTGTACTGGAGGTGTGATTGATTGATTGATTGAAAACTTTATTAACAGATTGCAGAATGGGTACAATACAGTACAGCTCAATACACACAATTGTTAAGGGGATGCAGACCAGAGAAAGACTTTCGTCTTGTTTACATCAGGGTCCCCCATTTCAATTAATCAGGAAAGTGTACAGTAGGAAAGTGTACAGTATTTCAATAGGCAACCCTGAAAGGATTATTTTTCTAGAAGAGCAACACAGCCAAAACAGACAGTGGAGCTGTTTGCAGATAGCAAGCATTTTGACTTATTGCGTGGTGGCGATGTCTCGCAGATAATACAACTACAAGTATGATTATATAATATATATTTTATTTAAAAAAAAATTGTATATATAAAATATATATTGGCAGGTAAGAAATATGGCCACTGGCCCGTGAGTCAAAAAGTTAATTTCGCTCCGTGTGTGTGTGTGTGTGTGTGTGTGTGTGTGTGTGTGTGTGTGTGTGTGTGTGTGTGTGTGTGTGTGTGTGTGTGTGTGTGTGTGTGTGTGTGTGTGTGTGTGTGTGTGTGTGTGCGCGCGCGCACCTTGTAGAATTCCACACATAAGAAAGAAAGATACTGGGATGAATAAACAAAATAGGAAATAAAATGTAGAAATGCATGCAATACATAAATAAATATGAATCTCCATATATGAAATATAACATTTAGATAAGGTGCTACTGAGATGTTTTGGTGAGTTCTTTGTTTTTTTGTGGAAGTTGCCCTTCTTAAAAATGCATGAACATTCACTGATAATTGGTCTGTAGTGGAGTCTACAAGGTCTACATTGCCGGACCATGTAGAATCCGGACCTTGTAGACTGACATAATTCTGTGCATAGTTTAGTCTACACAGGCCATATTTCAAATAATCAAAATCTTACTTCATTCATCTTAAACATTCTTGATTTGGGGGATTGGTAGTTCCCATGAAATCTGAAGTTGTTCAAACGACAACAGCGATCCACCTTGAATTAAATCACACAGCTGAGTGAAACCTTGTTGGATGCGTCAGTCACGAAAGGGGCTACTTAATTAATTAATCCAACCCACTTTATTTATAGAGCACATTTAAAAACAACAACGTTTACGAAAGTGCTGTACAAGTCCCACAACATAAGATAAAAAAAATAAAAAATAAAAAATTATTTTTATTTATTTTTTTTTTAAAATTCGAAGCTTCGAATTAAAATCGAAGCTCGGCCCCGAAGCTTCGATTGCCAAAAAAAGCTTCGAAGGTCAGCCCTAACACACACACACACACACACACAGACATGTGTGCACCCGCCCGCGCAGTGCCACAGCCTTGACCATACAGTAAGTGTGAGGTGGTTAGCGGAGTGCAACGGCACACAATAGCCTGCGTGTTTTATGGCTGCAGGGCTGATGATGTTGATGGTTAGCCCTCTGCTAGGAGCTGAGTCAGAGGAGAAGTACCAGCAGAGCACACGGTGCATGGCAGAGGGACACGTGTGTGTGTGTGTGTGTTTCTCTCCTTTTCATGCCGCATGGATTTGAGGGTGTAAAGGTTTGGGGTGGGGGTGCTCGCTGGCTGTGTGACACAGTGATTAGCCCTGAGGAGGTGTGTGTGTGTGTGCATGGTGTGGTCACTTGCAGGAGTAGAAGTGTGTATCGTGAGCCAGCCTGCAGGATTAAGCAAATTTTTTTACTTCTGCAGAAACTAAAATGGAGAGAGCCACAGAGGCTGTAGAGAACTAAAGGTCCGTTCTCACCCAAAGCAGCCAAGTCCAACAGCGTGGCTGCATTCAATTAATTTCCGCTGTAGAGGAGCGTATACGCGCTGCTAGACTTGGCTGGAGGCGGTCGGAGCGGCCCTTAAGTCTCTCAGAAGGGCCTGCGAGCATTTCTACCTACATGGAGGTAATGACTGGGCCCGAGAACATTGAGGCGATATTTCCCATGAAACTAAGAGGAATCTGCCTTAGTGTTGGCTGGCTCATTTGTGATAGGCGTCTGTAGTGTGATAGTAAAGGGTTAACCTTCTGTAGTGTGGTAGTGAAAGGATTCAATTGTAGCTTACCACCACCGGTATGACTGTGTATGAACGAATAATGGACTCTGTAAGCGCTCTGGGCGTCACTGGGGCGTCAAGAAGAGCGCTATATAAATCCAATCCATTATTTTTTTTTTTGATCAAATTTTTTTATTATTAATTACATGAAACAGGACAACACAATAACCACAGTAACAAAAAACATAACTTCACAGGAGAATAACAAACAATAATAATACAGAATAATAAATTATAAGACAAAAAGAAAAAGAAACGGCGTCCAACCTATCAAATATAGGTGGCTACTTCAATAACAAAAAGGGGTCTTCAAGACATGGCAACCTTTCCCCACCTTTACAAAGTGGAGTGACTTAAAAGATTGTTTATGAGAGTGTTGTCGCAGATTTACTGTAGATAGCCTAGGTCCCTTACACATGTTCAAGACTGCCAAACTCGCAGACGGTAAAGTGTAAGAAGAAAGAAATTCCTCTTCCAAGTTGGTTGACAGGTCAATCAGTCTGCCAATATTAGTCCCTTGGGGAGATGGCATGTGAATTGACATATAGCGCAGAATAGCTAAATACCAACCCCCCCTAAAAATCCCCCCAGCCAAAGTTAAGAAGGACAAGACAAAAACCAAGACAGACAAGACATTTCCTCCTCCCCCTCCCCAGAGACCGCCGGACCCCCCCGATCAAGCGCCCCAACCCCGCTCAGCCGCACACGGCGGTCTTTACCTTCTCAGCTGCTGCGAACCACAGGTCAATGCCAGCCTGCCCTACCCCAATCACCCGAGCCGTGGATATCTCAAGATAAATCACATCCAATAGAGTTAGGGACCAGTTGATCATTGTCAGCTTCTCAGGCTCCTTCCATCTCATTGCTCTAAGCTTCTTCGCTGCTGTGACGCCCGCTAGGACAACCCTTTTCAGTTGTACGGACGCGGGTAGTGTCGTTATATCGTTCAGGAGTAGCGTAACAGCTGTGAATGGGATAGTTAAGCCACACAGATCTGAAAGTTTGTCCGTTATTGACCTCCAGAAACGGGCCACTGGTGGGCAATCCCAATACATATGCATATAAGTGCCAGTGGCCTTTTGAGAGCACAAAGTGCACCGAGAGTCGGTTATCAGTCCCATAGCAAATAGCTTCCTAGGTGTAAGATAGGTCCTATGAATATAATTAAAATTAATTTGCTGGTGATTGGGGTTGCGGGAAGATAATGCCACATTTGCCCAAACATCATCCCAGTCAAACTCGGGGTCCAACTCCGGGATATCCACACGCCAGATTGTATCCAATGATAAATTTTTATACGTGGATTGAATTAAGAGCGTATAAAAGTCTGAGACAAACCCTCTGGATGTCGTTCTGTCCACTATGAGCCTGAGGAAGGGGTGTGGTTGCAAAGCTTGAGCCCACGGTACGCCATGCGCCCTCAGTGCTGACCTTAGTTGAAGGTAAAGAAAGAAGGACTCGCCGGGAAGATCATAAAATTCTCTTAAGTCCTGAAACGCACGGAGGCCGTTCTTATCATAAATATCCTCCAGAGTATGCACTCCCCTCCTTTGCCATTGAGGAATATTAACCGGCTTGTGTCCAACAAGTAATTGCTGGTTATTAAAAATTGGAGAGTCCAGGTGCCAAGGGCATTTAACCCCACACGACCTCTGTACATTACGCCACGTTTGGATCACGTGAGTTATGATCGGTCCATACCTCAGCCGGCATTTCGCAATAGAGACAGTGGAGTACACTACATCCTGCAATCTTAGCGTAGACACCGCCGCCGCTTCTAAGGAGCGCCACGATACAGCCTCTACAGGGTCTAGCCAGCACATCAGAGGTCTCAGTGAAAAGGACCAGAAATAAAGTTTAAAATCAGGGATTGCGAGGCCCCCATCTTGTTTCCTACGTTGAGTAGTAGCCCTTTTGATTCTCGGGCGTTTGTTATTCCAGACAAACTTAGATACCATCGATTGTACCTTGCGCCAGTGGTCTATTGGAGGGGGCAGGGGGAGCATTGAGCTAATAAAATTTATCCTAGGCAGGATGTTCATTTTGATTATGGAAGCCCGGGCTTGTAAGGAGTTAGGAAGGGACGACCACCTGTCTAGATCCTGGCGTATTTTATCATAAGTACCCGTGAAGTTGTACTTAGTAGTTTGGTTCAGCGTGGGGAATATCTCTATGCCCAGGTATTTAAAATGTTCTACTATGGGGATATCAGCTGGTAGTCGTACCGCCTTGGCCAGTTCATTAAGAGGTAGGCAGGCTGATTTGTTCCAGTTAATCTTAAAACCTGACAATTTACCAAAGTCGTCGATTATCCTCAATAATTTTGTGGCCGACCGGGAGGGGTCGTCCATGAAAATCAGCAGGTCATCCGCATAGAGAGCAATTTTGTGTGGAGTATTGTTGACCATTATGGGGACGATGTCCTCCGATTGCCTAATAAATTGAGCCAAAGGTTCGAGGGAAAGCGCGAACAGTCCCGGGCTCAGAGGGCAACCCTGTCTAGAAGATCTGGAGACTGGAAAGAGTGTGGAACAGTTTTTGCCTGTCAGTATCATCGCAGACGGCGAGGCATACAGGACTTTAATCATATGAATAAAACTCTTTCCAAGACCCATGACCTCAAGTACCTTCCACAGGTATGACCACTCAAGTCTGTCAAACGCCTTCATGGCATCCAAAGACAGAACTGTGGATGGAGTTGTATTGTCTTTACTGTTATCGATTACATGCAACAGCCTCCTAAGATTATCTGCAGCCAGACGCCCCGGGATAAAACCAGTTTGATCGCAGTGTACCAATACAGACATAAATCTCTGCAGGCGACGGGCCAGCACCTTGGCAAACACCTTTAAATCGGCCCCGAGAAGACTCAAGGGTCTATAGCTACCACAATCATTGGGATCTTTGTCCTTTTTGAGAAGTAAAGAAATCAACGCCATATTGACATCTCTTGAGAACTCCCCTTGTTCGATAGCGTAATTGATCATATCGAGCATCAATGGACCCAGTTGGTCCCAGAAAGCTAAATACACTTCGGGTGGAATACCATCCCAGCCTGGCGCCTTACCCCTCTGCATTTCAACAATAGTCTCCCTCAATTCTACGAGAGTAATCGGTCTCCCCAGTTCCTTGGCCTCTTCCTCAGAAATGTGGGGTATCTCAAGCCCGCCAATGAACGATTCAAATCTAGAGTCATCCAGATTACCCTCTGAGCTATATAACTGTGAGTAAAACTCTTTAAAAGTGTCATTGATCTTTTTCGAATCAGTAGTGACTGCACCCTGGCTCGTCCTAATCGAGGGGATATCTGAGAAATGATCATTTGAGCGTATTTTCATTGCCAATAGATGGCTAGGTCTGGAGCCGTGAAAATAGTAATTTTGTCTTGTCCTATGTATTAAGAACTCAGACTGTTGTTTAAGTATGGAGTTTATTTCTTTTTTGACTATCTTACGTTGTGTGTTTAGTCGTTCATTATAGTCAGTTTGCAAGGATGCGTATAGGTCCGCATATAATGATTCCAGTCCTTCTAGCTTTTTTGATCGGGATTTTCGCAAATTGGAGGCAAATAGTGTGACATGACCCCTGATGAATCCTTTCAATGCGTTCCACAGGACCCTAGGGTCTTCTAC
Organism: Notolepis coatsorum; assembly: GCF_963971535.1. Classification (NCBI taxonomy): domain Eukaryota; kingdom Metazoa; phylum Chordata; class Actinopteri; order Aulopiformes; family Paralepididae; genus Notolepis; species Notolepis coatsorum. Next base: position 244,410,933 of record NC_140165.1, read on the forward strand.
CGTGCCAACGTTGATCTGCAAAAATTCAGCTAGTTTACTCCTGAACTCAGAACAGAAGTCATCGTTCTTTAGCAAGGTCGAATTAAAACGCCATCTGGGAGCTCTTGCGGAGAGCCTGCCAAAGGTTGCCGTAAGGAAAATCCCCTTGTGGTCTGAGAGAGCCAAGGGAACCAATGAGACATCGAAACTATCAAACATATTAGGGGACGCGAATGCATAGTCAATTCGAGAGAAGCTTTTGTGTCTGGCTGACAGGTGAGAGTAATCTCTGAGGGTGGGGTTGCATAAGCGCCAGAGGTCTGTGAGCCCCGTGTCTTTGGCCCACATCCTGAGGGCCTTAGAGGCCCGTTTCTGGTCGCTCGTTTCAGAGGGCCCGGACCTATCCATCTCCGCATCCCAGCACGCATTAAAATCGCCACCCACAATGAGAGCGTATCCATTAAGTTCCAACATATTCTTCGTGATTGTATTATAGAACGCTGAATCAAATGTGTTAGGAGCATACAATGCTATTATAGCCATCTTCCTATGCAAGAATTCAACTTTTGCTATAGTAATCCTTCCCTCCGTGTCCGACCATACATCCAAGATTTTGATATCAAGGTTACGTCTTGTAACTATGACTACTCCTTTCGTCTTATCATCGGCTGAGGATGAGGAGATAACGTGATATTGCCGATTTGCCAGTCTTGACACGTCACCTACCATTAAATGCGTCTCACTAAGGAGAGCAAGGTCAATATTTCTCCTCTTCAATAGCCAAAGGACACTGGCACGCTTGTGTGGGGCGTTAAGCCCTCCTGCGTTCCAAATTAAAATATTCAATTTAGCCATGGTCGAGCTTGTATAAGTGCGTAGAGAACATACCCGTGCAGCCAGGCCGAGTACAGAGGTGCCGATCCCGGCGGGCCCGGACGGTCAATCCCAGGAGTTCAGAGGAGGAACACTTACACATATATAAGACAACAGTACATAGAACACATAAAAATACCACCCCAGCTACAGCCCCCCCTCCTTCTACTCTACACCCTAACCCACCCGTCCTACTATAAGTTCCTCTATACCCACTCTCCAATCCCCACCCTATGCCCCATCCACTGAGGATGGTCATCTTCCTATCACTTCCCACTAGAGACATGGATCAATAAGACGCTTCCCACTCCCACCCCCCTCTAGATAAACCCCTGAGTAAACCCCCACTAGTCCAATAAACACAAATAATAATAAAATAAAATTCAATAAAGATATCGGTCGAAACCCACCTGAGCCCTGGCCCCAACATGAGACAACCATAATGGTAAAAATAGCCATTATTAAATAATAACTCCGCATCAACCTGCAGCCCTCTATTTCCGAATCTGCGCTTCAACATCACATTGTTATAGCCCAAAAAGGTATAGGAAAATTCAAAACAAAATTAAATTAAAGCATCCCAGCCGATAGTCTAAGGCAGGTTCGGGTCACAGGTTAATTGTGCAAAATTGTGTGAACAGTGTCAATTAAACAATGACACAAAAAAAGGAGGAAGGGGAAGAAAAAAAAGTTATGGTCAAAGTGCACCCCTTTAGCCGTCCCTCTGATCAGGCACAACGGCTGAATTGACCCAACCTATGTAAGAATAGAATTAAACACAATCATTCATTAATCAATCCGGGGATGGTAATAGGCAACACCTGACACCACCTGTCATCATACATTGTTTCAATAAAGATATCGGTCGGAGCAGTTAGTCCAAGGTAGGATCGAATCAGTTAAATTGCTCATTCAAATGCCCTTAAAACAGCGACACTAATTATTATACAATTACTCAGCATCAACCCTGTAACCAACTACCTTGGAGTCTGCATATTAATGTCGCAACGTTATAGCATAAGTGGATCACGGAAAATTCAAAACACATTTAAGGCAGATTAGCAGTTAGTCCAAGGTAGGATCGGATCACAGTTAAATTGCTCATTCAATTGCCATTAAAACAGCGACAATAATTATTATATAATTACTCAGCATCAACCTGTAACCATCTACCCTGGAGTCTGCATATTAATGTATCAACGTTATAGCATAAGTGCCTCACGGAAAATTCAAAACAAAATTAAGGCGAGTCAGCAGTTAGTCCAAGGTAGAACCGGATCACATTTAAATCGCGCATATAGATGACATAAAAACTGCGACAATAGGAAAGAAAAAAGAAAGGAAAAGAGGGTAATGGCTAGAGTGCAAGCCATATAACCATATAGCCATGAAGTGCAAGCCATACCCGACCCAACCTGTTATCAAATATTGTATATGCATATTCAACCGACCTTGGCATCTACTTTGGATCACCAAAGCTCAAAACAACCTGGATATAAAAATAAAAAGCATACCAGAAGTTAGTTAGGGACTCGGTCACTCTTGAACTGTGCAAACCAATGTCCCTTTGAACAGCAACAGCGACCAAAATACGTAACCATTAACGGGTCTCGAATGTCTCGGCGCAGACCATAGTCGAAGCCCGCTGGCTAGCCCGAGGCTAGCGCGTAAGCTAGTGACGAATCCGGATAGCACGTTAGCCTACTATGTACATTGTTCAGCTAGCTCGTTAGCTTCCAAAGAGGCGATACACAAGTACGACCATGAGGTCAGCTTTAGCAAGTAACAGAAGTCATTGGGAAGCCCCGCTAGTTGGATGGGCAGAGGACAGTTAGCATGTCTGGGCATGACAGCAAGTGTTTGTGAATAGTCGACCTAATCAATGTATATAGGCCCAAACCGCCAAGTCACTCACCCTCCATAGATATCAAGCAACAGACTCGGGTGTCTCCGCGAGATATTCCTTCGCTTTAGCCAACGACCAAAACAAACGCTGACCACCGACCTTCTCCAACACAGATAGTTTCGCGGGAGCGAATAACGTGGGCCTCAGGCCTAGTTTCCATAGCTTAGTCAGGACCACCTTGTACTCGGCTCTCTGAGCTTGAACCTCCGGTGTAAAGTCCTCGAAAATGGCCACTTTGTGATCGCCAAGCCTCAGAGTACCCCTTCTGGTGCGAGCCGACCGCATGATGATTTCTCTCTGTTGGAGTCTGTTCAGCTTGACTATGATGGGCCTCGGTTCTTTGTTCACGCCGGGAGAAAACCTGCCCGCTCTGTAGGCCGACTCACAGATAGGAGGCGAGGGGAGGACGTCCGTCCCTAGTATCTTCTGCAGCAGTTCGGGCATGGTCTCAGAGAGACGGCCTTCACCGCTGGTCTCCGGTACTCCAACAATCCTGACGTTGTGGCGTCTATCCCGGGACTGCATCTCCTCCATCGCCGACTGTAGTTTGTTGACTTCAGCCTGCCTAGCCAGCAGGGCGGATTCAAGACCCGCCATCTTCTCACACTGTGATGATACCTCCGTCGTTAGCATGGCTAGTTCGTTAGCATTAGCCGATGAGGCAGCGTGAATCGTCTCCATCTTGTCTGTCAGCGGGACTACCGCCAGCCGTATTTCTTCTGATATCTCACGACGGAGGCTGATACAGAAATCCGCCAACACTTTCTTCTGTGCTTCAGCGATGCGTGCCTCAGAGTCTGCGTGTACTTTCTTCTGTGCTTCAGCGATGCGTGTCTCAGAGTCTGCGTGTAGCTTGGTCATGACCAAGAGCACAGCTTCGCTTAACTCCCCGACAGCGGGAGACGGTGCGGCCATGCTCGGCGGCGCCGGTGTCGTGCCTAATTCTTTCATGGCTCTGGTTTCCACCCCCGCCATCGTAGAAAGTCGAAAAAAGTTGATGAATGTATACTAAACACGACGACCTAGCAAACAGATAAAAAACAAATAAAAATAAAATAAAGACTAATGGGGAGAAACGTATATTCAGCACGGTAGAAGGGAGCTCATGTGAAACACGTCTACTCCATGATCGCTCAGCTCCGCCCCCAATCCAATCCATTATTATTATTATTATTATTATTACTCTTGAAAGATTAATAAGAGGAGGGACGTAATTTTTTATTCTAAAAAGGTCGTCATGCACCTACCATATTGTCTCGAATATAAGACAGGGTTTCCCCCCCTAGAAAAACATCTGAAAAAGGGGCGATGTCTTATTTACGGGGGCTAGACTTTACATTATTCGATCATTAGCGATGCAGCCTTCTCGGCCGTGCGGCTCGAGGGGAGGCTGAGAACAAGTGTCGGAATGGAGACCCCCTCTCTCTCTCACTCTCTCTCCCGTGAGGAGGTCTCGCCCTCGGGTTCCCAACTCATACAGTCTCCCCTCACACACCAGAGGCGCATTGATCAACCATACTTCAAACACATATTGCCTACATTGAATAAGATAATGTGTTTTATTATCATTATTTTCAAATGAAAAACGATATACTAATAAAACTAAATTTTAAAAACAATCTTATCAGGGTTGTCATATTCTATATTATCCTTGTGAGAAGGATGTTTGTAGAGCTTCCTTGTGGACTAGAAGTGATTGTCTGTGAGCCTGGTGCACTACCATGAAGGATCTGCCAGAACGGACACACACTAGAATATAAATTTGGCTTCATGGTACCAGAACTGTGTGTGTGCGCATGTACACTAGAGCTAGACTGATTTTGAAAATTGTAAGACATTTCCCTATTAATAATTAATAACCCTATTTTTTTTTTTTTTTTTTGAAGAAGAAGAAGAAAGTCGAGTCACTAAATCTCGAGTTCGAGTCTCTAGTCCACAGTGTTCCGAGTCCAAGTCCGAGTCACCAAAGAAGAGCCTGAGTCGAGTCCCCATTACCCGAGTCTGAGTCAGAGTCATCAGTGTGGAGTCCACTCCACTCTGGCAGTCAAAGAACTGACATGCAAATAAAAAAAGGTGAATGAACACAGCGGTCACCATTTCAAAGGGAGTTTATTACTCTGTGACACCAAACAAATGCCATAGCTAGAGCTGCCGCGATAACCGCATTACCGCGGTATCGCTGTTGCATCACGCCCACCGCAGAGTTGGGCTGAATACCGCATCACTGCTGATTTTTTTAATAATAATAAAGTAGCGCCCAGACGTTGGACTTGCGGCTCTGCAGATATACCCTACTCTTGATCCAGCTGCTCTTCTGTCCTGGCTTTTTCAAAAAGTACTTTTCTTTTTTAGCTTCTTCCGCAGTGGAAGCTGCTGGAGGTGGAAGTGGAGCTTGAAAACCTTTTTCCATTTTTCTCCCATCCCAATGTTAGTCGTTATGCCAATTCCCAATCCCCTTCCTGGTCGTTGCGCACTCTACCTCCTACCGTCGGTCTGGGAGAGTGGAGGCTATCGCATGCTTCCTCCGACACGTGTACCCAGCCCACCGCTTCTTTTCACCTGGCAGCGCGGACTCTCACTGGGAGAGTGTAACATGTGGAAGGTCACACTAGGGGTGGACGGTATAAACGGTATACGGTATAAACGGTATGAATTTGCTCTACGGTATGGATTTTGAGTATACCGTGTAACCGGTAGTGCAGCTCTAAAATAGCAATGACGTCATGTAACCACAGCGCGACTATTTCACTCGCATTTGCCCCTAAAAATAGATCGAATTAGTCATAGATAATAGATATGTGCGAACTGGAAAAAGTTATTTAGGAGGCTTCGCGCAGTGGGCGTGCCAGCCCCTACCGCACGCATGTAAACACGGGTCTAGTAGTCTAGTGGGACGGGACACGGGAGCTGTCGGCGTCTCCCTGAGCTAACGTTAGCTTAGCTACCGTTACTAAATGACCCAGTCAACTATTCACTTTTAGTTTAATACATGATGGGGCATTGTCTAACCGAACGGTATCTAGTCGGCCAGCTACCGATAGCTCCTGACATCAACAAACGCTCCACAAAGTCTAGTACTAGAGACGTGTATGCTACCTGTTAGCTCACGTTAACGCAAATTAGTTCACCGTTCAAAACGAAATGTCCCATTGAACTAAATAATTCACTGAGGCGTTGTATTAACGTTATATATGCAGTAGCTACAGATAGCTCATGATATCAATGTCTTATAACACTGATTCGATGCGTATTCGAGCTGAGGGCTTGCTAACGTTATAATACCAATACAATAGGGTCCAGGTGCAGCGCCGGAGAATCCTGGCCGTAGCTCTGCTCGAGGCTACTAGAGTATAGGTCCAGGTGCAGCTCCGGAGAATCCTGGCCGTAGTACACAGACAGTGGAGCTTGTTGCGTGGTGGCGATGTCTCGCAGATAATACCAGTACAAGTCTAATTATATAATATATATATTTTATAAAAAAAGAAAATTATATAAAATTAAAAAAATTTTTTTTATCAAAAACGATGATACCGTGATATATACCGTTACCGTCTATGCTTCAAATTATACCGTGATATAAATTTTAGACCATACCGTCCACCCCTAGGTCACACTACCTCACCCAGATCCTTCCCTTGCTGTGCAGGCACCCCGACCGAACTGTAGGAGTCGCTGTTTACAACGACCAGGACGCGTGAATACTTTCCCCAAGGTGGTTGTCCTTCCACGTTCGGTTTACGCGGCCTGATTGGCCACTGACGCTTCTCTCAACGCCCAATCGCGTTACTCCTAACGCTCGCTCCTAACTTTCAGAACTTCTCTCAGTTCCACAAGTCCATCACATCAGCTACCTACCTGCATCAATATACTACTAACTATCAACTAACTCGCTACCGCCGTGCATCAATATACTAACTAACTAGCACATCAATGCACTAACTACTACCGCCGTGCATCGCTATACTGCTACCGCCGTGCATCAATATACTAACTATCACATCAATGCACTAACTACTACCGCCGTGCATCGCTATACTGCTACCGCCGTGCATCAATATACTAACTATTGATGTGATGTCGATTGATATGTGCATCGCTATACTGCTACCGCCGTGCATCAATATAGGCTACTAACTATTGATGTGATGTCGATTGATATGAATAGCGCGTTACGTTAATATAGAGAGATGAAAAAATACGTTATTTATATTGATGTGATGTCGATTGATATGAATAGCGTGTTACGTTAATATAGAGAGATGAGGGCGGCTAGGTGGTGTAGTGGGCAAGGCGCTCGCCAGCAACGCTGGGTTCGAATCCAACTCTCGGCGTTGCTATCAGCTTGGCTGGTCGTTCATACTAACACAATTGGCAGTGTTAGGGGTGGGAAAGCTGATGGGTGGGTCCTGGGCGTTGTGGACAGCGACCCCTACAGTTCGGTCGGGGCGCCTGCACAGCGAGGGTAGGATCTGGAGGGAGGTAGTGTGACCTTCCACACGTTACACTCTTTCGGTGAGAATCTGCGCTGCCAGGCTGGCTGCCGGCTGGCTGCACATGCGTCGGAGGAAAGCATGTGACAGTCTCCGGCCTCTCGGACCAACAGTAGGGGGGAGTGCGCAACAACCAGGAAGGGAGTTGGGAATTGGCATAACGACTAACAGTGGGATGGGAGAAAAATCGGAAAAAAGGAGGGGGGAAAAAGATAATATAAAAAAAAAATATATATAGAGAGATGAAAACAATACGTTATTTATATTGATGTGATGTCGATTGATATGAATAGCGTGTTACGTTAATATAGAGAGATGAAAACAATACGTTATTTATATTGATGTTATGCCGATTGATATGAATAGCGTGTTACGTTAATATAGAGAGATTAAAACAATATGAGGAAATGGGCTACGTTAATATAGAGATGAAAACAATACGAGGAAATGGGCTACGTTAATATAGAGAGATGAAAACAAATTTCAAATTTCAAACAAATTTCTTTTCATTTATCTATTTATTTAACTATTAAACAATATAAAACGAATTGGCCATAATTTACTGAGCAAACTAATGCTTACTGCTGTAACCTACTAATAACACTTAAGTAAATCTGAAGATTATTATATAGCAGATGCCTTGGAGGATAAGTCGTGGACAACTGTAGCGTGTGCTTGTTTATACATAACCCCTTTCATGACTGTGATGCTTGAATACAGGGGCAGGGCTTGCATCACAGTCATGAAAGGGGCTAGTTTATAGAGCTGGTGGTATGACTTGCTGGCTGAAATACGGACGAGAGGGACCTAGGTAGCGGGGCTATATTACTTTTAACATGTGCTTAAACCCAGTGTTCTCGACAACGGAGTATGGTCGCAGATCTGCTGCTATAAAAACACCTATGGCATTTGTTATTGCTTTGGCCTGGTCTGAATTAATAGCGAGATGCTTCTTGAATGCAACGGGGAGCTGGGTTTGCACTAGGATCTGTTTCTTCCGTGTACCAGTGATATTCACATTCGGGTGATGCCGTTTCAAATGCGTGATAAAGTTCGCAATAAAGTTGAACAATGACATGGCTCTGGCTTGTCAGTTAGTATTGACTCGCCATACTAAAGCTAATATGCTATGCTGAATTACAGCTATCGTTCGGTGTAGCTGCGCGCTGCGTGGAATGAACAAACAACATCCGGTTAGTTGTGCAAGTTATATTAGGGCCGGGGGGGATTTAAGTTCCGCAAAAAAAAGGTTCCATACCGTTGCAATCGCTTGGTGCACAGTAGGGATGGGTACCTTTCACATTTGAACCGATACCGGTACCTGTGAATCGATACCGGTACCCAACGGTACCTTTTTTCGGTACTTTAGTCTCAAGAAATTTCGTAAAAAAAAATCCAAACTTCAAATAACTACAATTTCGACAGTTTTCGGCTTGTCATTGCTCCGACTGCTTTGTTGTTGAATCAAGTCAAATCCTAGGTAAGCATATATTGTGCGTGTGAACGTTGACATGAAAAGAAAAAAGTAAAAAAAAAAAAAAAAAAGTTAAAAAAGAAAAATTAATAAAAAATATTTTTTTTAATTTCTTTTTCGGTTTCTCACTTGATTCGGTAGTACCGACGTGTTTCGGTTCGGTACCTCAAAAGTACCGAATTCGGTACCCATCCCTAGTGCACAGCGCGTACTGTACCGGAGGACCGTCGCCACATTGATGCGGTACAGTACGTATCCGCGTACCGTTACACCCCTAATAGCTAGCCTTCCGCTGCCCAGACTGACCGGCAGCACACACACCAGTATAATATAATAATAATAATTTAGGACCTGCTCCGAGGTCATCAATTGGCACACATGCGATGCATGCATGCAATTCGTATCTGCGATTAACCCATCCCGTCGCCCTTCCCCCCCAAGGGCAGCCGGGAGCAGACAGGCGTCAACGTGAGCCGCGCCAGGGGACCAATCCAAGTGCTCCTGTCCGTCTTCGTCAAGGACGCCACAGCGTTAGCGATCTTGTTGTTGTGCATGTTTTTCCATTGGGTTTATCTTATCGGGGGGGAAACCCTTGCGAGCACGGGGAGAACATGCAAACTCCACACAGAAAGGCCTGGGAGATACCCCACCTGGGTAACTGGCATCATGGAAACCTGGTCCCCAAGCGGGAATCGAACCCTGGACCTTCTTGCTGTGAGGCGACAGTGTTAACCACTAGACCACCGTGCCGCCCCAGTGACGTAGGGCGTAGTTAGACAGGTGGTTAGCTTGGCCAATCATTGCATTCGGTCTGAACAAAATGATTCGTAAAGGTTATTCTAGGATCAGAGGAGAAGGGAACAATGGATTGTTTTTTATTCCTTCTTGATTTCTCTTATATTACAGTGGGCTGTCAGGATGTTAACAGCATTTCAACAAATATAACAACGTGTTTTTGGGTCCAATCGTATAGACCAACTTTAACCTTTTAACAAATCACAAAAGACAACTATTGTAGCCTCACACTAGAAAATGGTCTTATGCTTAAAATCAGACCAGTGGCACTATTGCCAATAAAGATATACCTGTAAAAGGTTAATATTGGCAGACTGATACATCGGTCTAGAATACACAGACTGCACCTGTAGATGTTCCTGTGTGTGTTGACCTGTCTTTGTGAGTCACCCTGAAGGTGGACAGTATGGGACCACAAGTTTGTGTGTTAGTTTGTGTGTGTGTGTGTGTGTGCTGGGTGCTGGGTGCAGCATCAGTCATCAGTCACCAGCAGAGCAGTGTTGAGGCGTTGATGACCTTCCAGCAGCGAGAGAAGACTGATGGATATCATTCACCACCACACTGAACCCACTGAATCTGTTTAATATTCCTCTCTCTCTCTCTCTCTCTCTCTCTCTCTCTCTCTCTCTCTCTCTCTCTCTCTCTCTCTCTCTCTCTCTCTCTCTCTCTCTCTCTCTCTCTCTCTTCTCTCTTCTCTCTTCTCTCTCCTCTCCTCTCCTCTCCTCAGTCACCGATGTGGAACTGAAGAGGCTGAAGGATGCCTTCAAGCGGACTAGTGGTCTGTCCTACTACATGACCCAGCAATGCTTCTTCAGGGAAGTGTTGGGAGATGGAGTCCCCCCGAAAGTGGCAGAGGTAAGGCCAGAAAACACACACAGACCTAAGGGAAGAGGTTGTCATTGGTGTGTAGAATTCTACCAGCAAAAAACACCTAAAGCTTAGCTAACCATGTCATGTTCAGATTGACTCTACTTAGGTAGTAGGTTTACAATGGATGTTTGACATTAACACTACATTACCAGATGGTAATGATAGATTGTGGATAAAAATTACATCTCAAGTATCCTCTCTCGTATCTCCATCAGTCACTGACCACCGCTGTCTAACGAGCTCTGCCAGAGTTTCAAGAGGCAGAGTTACAGTAAGCTAGTACTGACAGGGGCAGAGTTACAGTAAGCTAGTACTGACAGGGGCAGAGTTACAGTAAGCTAGTACTGACAGGGGCAGAGTTACAGTAAGTTAGTACTGACAGGGGCAGAGTTAACGAGTTACAGTAAGCTAGGACTGACAGGGGCAGAGTTACAGTAAGCTAGGACTGACAGGGGCAGAGTTAACGAGTTACAGTAAGCTAGGACTGACAGGGGCAGAGTTACAGTAAGCTAGGACTGACAGGGGCAGAGTTAACGAGTTACAGTAAGCTAGTACTGACAGGGGCAGAGTTAACGAGTTACAGTAAGCTAGGACTGACAGGGGCAGAGTTACAGTAAGCTAGTACTGACAGGGGCAGAGTTACAGTAAGCTAGTACTGACGGGTAGAGTTACAGTAAGCTAGTACTGAAAGAGGCAGAGTTACAGTAAGCTAGTACTGACAGGGCAGAGTTACAGTAAGCTACTGACAGGGGCAGAGTTACAGTAAGCTAGTACTGAAAGAGGCAGAGTTACAGTAAGCTAGTACTGACAGGGGCAGAGTTAACGAGTTACAGTAAGCTAGTACTGACGGGGGCAGAGTTACAGTAAGCTAGTACTGAAAGAGGCAGAGTTACAGTAAGCTAGTACTGACGGGGGCAGAGTTACAGTAAGCTAGTACTGAAAGAGGCAGAGTTACAGTAAGCTAGTACTGACGGGGGCAGAGTTACAGTAATCTAGTACTGACAGGGGCAGAGTTACAGTAATCTAGTACTGAAAGAGGCAGAGTTACAGTAAGCTAGTACTGACAGGGGCAGAGTTACAGTAAGCTAGTACTGAAAGAGGCAGAGTTACGGTAATCTAGTACTGAAAGAGGCAGAGTTACAGTAAGCTAGTACTGAAAGAGGCAGAGTTACAGTAATCTAGTACTGACAGGGGCAGAGTTACAGTAAGCTAGTACTGACAGGGGCAGAGTTACAGTAAGCTAGTACTGAAAGAGGCAGAGTTACAGTAAGCTAGTACTGACAGGGGCAGAGTTACAGTAAGCTAGTACTGACAGGGGCAGAGTTACAGTAAGCTAGTACTGAAAGAGGCAGAGTTACAGTAAGCTAGTACTGACGGGGGCAGAGTTACAGTAATCTAGTACTGACGGGGGCAGAGTTACAGTAATCTAGTACTGACAGAGGCAGAGTTACAGTAAGATATTACTGACAGGGGCAGAGTTACAGTAAGCTAGTACTGACAGGGGCAGAGTTACAGTAATCTAGTACTGACAGGGGCAGAGTTACAGTAAGCTAGTACTGACAGGGGCAGAGTTACAGTAAGCTAGTACTGACAGGGGCAGAGTTACAGTAATCTAGTACTGAAAGAGGCAGAGTTACAGTAATCTAGTACTGACAGGGGCAGAGTTACAGTAAGCTAGTACTGACAGGGGCAGAGTTACAGTAAGCTAGTACTGAAAGAGGCAGAGTTACAGTAAGCTAGTACTGAAAGAGGCAGAGTTACAGTAAGATATTACTGACAGGGGCAGAGTTACAGTAATCTAGTACTGAAAGAGGCAGAGTTACAGTAAGCTAGTACTGACAGGGGCAGAGTTACAGTAATCTAGTACTGACAGGGGCAGAGTTACAGTAAGCTAGTACTGAAAGAGGCAGAGTTACAGTAAGCTAGTACTGAAAGAGGCAGAGTTACAGTAAGATATTACTGACAGGGGCAGAGTTACAGTAATCTAGTACTGAAAGAGGCAGAGTTACAGTAAGCTAGTACTGACAGGGCAGAGTTACAGTAATCTAGTACTGAAAGAGGCAGAGTTACAGTAATCTAGTACTGAAAGAGGCAGAGTTACAGTAATCTAGTACTGACAGGGGAGAGTTACAGTAAGCTAGTACTGACAGGGGCAGAGTTACAGTAAGCTAGGACTGACAGGGGCAGAGTTACAGTAAGCTAGTACTGACAGGGGCAGAGTTACAGTAAGCTAGTACAGACAGGGGCAGAGTTACAGTAAGCTAGTACTGAAAGAGGCAGAGTTACAGTAATCTAGTACTGACAGGGGCAGAGTTACAGTAAACTAGTACTGACAGGGGCAGAGTTACAGTAATCTAGTACTGACAGGGGCAGAGTTACAGTAAGCTAGTACTGACAGGGGCAGAGTTACAGTAAGCTAGTACGGACAGGGGCAGAGTTACAGTAAGCTAGTACGGACAGGGGCAGAGTTACAGTAAGCTAGTACTGACAGGGGCAGAGTTACAGTAATCTAGTACTGAAAGAGGCAGAGTTACAGTAAGCTAGTACTGACAGGGGCAGAGTTACAGTAAGCTACTGACAGGGGCAGAGTTACAGTAATCTAGTACTGAAAGAGGCAGAGTTACAGTAATCTAGTACTGAAAGAGGCAGAGTTACAGTAAGCTAGTACTGACAGGGCAGAGTTACAGTAATCTAGTACTGAAAGAGGCAGAGTTACAGTAAGCTAGTACTGACAGGGGCAGAGTTAACGAGTTACAGTAAGCTAGGACTGACAGGGGCAGAGTTACAGTAAGCTAGGACTGACAGGGGCAGAGTTACAGTAAGCTAGTACTGACAGGGGCAGAGTTACAGTAAGCTAGGACTGACAGGGGCAGAGTTACAGTAAGCTAGTACTGACAGGGGCAGAGTTACAGTAAGCTAGTACAGACAGGGGCAGAGTTACAGTAATCTAGTACTGAAAGAGGCAGAGTTACAGTAATCTAGTACTGACAGGGGCAGAGTTACAGTAAGCTAGTACTGACAGGGGCAGAGTTACAGTAAGTTAGTACTGACAGGGGCAGAGTTAACGAGTTACAGTAAGCTAGGACTGACAGGGGCAGAGTTACAGTAAGCTAGGACTGACAGGGGCAGAGTTAACGAGTTACAGTAAGCTAGGACTGACAGGGGCAGAGTTACAGTAAGCTAGGACTGACAGGGGCAGAGTTAACGAGTTACAGTAAGCTAGGACTGACAGGGGCAGAGTTAACGAGTTACAGTAAGCTAGGACTGACAGGGGCAGAGTTACAGTAAGCTAGGACTGACAGGGGCAGAGTTAACGAGTTACAGTAAGCTAGTACTGACAGGGGCAGAGTTACAGTAAGCTAGTACTGACAGGGGCAGAGTTAACGAGTTACAGTAAGCTAGGACTGACAGGGGCAGAGTTACAGTAAGCTAGTACTGACAGGGGCAGAGTTACAGTAAGCTAGTACTGACGGGTAGAGTTACAGTAAGCTAGTACTGAAAGAGGCAGAGTTACAGTAAGCTAGTACTGACAGGGCAGAGTTACAGTAAGCTACTGACAGGGGCAGAGTTACAGTAAGCTAGTACTGAAAGAGGCAGAGTTACAGTAAGCTAGTACTGACAGGGGCAGAGTTAACGAGTTACAGTAAGCTAGTACTGACGGGGGCAGAGTTACAGTAAGCTAGTACTGAAAGAGGCAGAGTTACAGTAAGCTAGTACTGACGGGGGCAGAGTTACAGTAATCTAGTACTGACAGGGGCAGAGTTACAGTAATCTAGTACTGAAAGAGGCAGAGTTACAGTAAGCTAGTACTGACAGGGGCAGAGTTACAGTAAGCTAGTACTGAAAGAGGCAGAGTTACAGTAATCTAGTACTGAAAGAGGCAGAGTTACAGTAAGCTAGTACTGAAAGAGGCAGAGTTACAGTAATCTAGTACTGACAGGGGCAGAGTTACAGTAAGCTAGTACTGACAGGGGCAGAGTTACAGTAAGCTAGTACTGAAAGAGGCAGAGTTACAGTAAGCTAGTACTGACAGGGGCAGAGTTACAGTAAGCTAGTACTGACAGGGGCAGAGTTACAGTAAGCTAGTACTGAAAGAGGCAGAGTTACAGTAAGCTAGTACTGACGGGGGCAGAGTTACAGTAATCTAGTACTGACGGGGGCAGAGTTACAGTAATCTAGTACTGACAGAGGCAGAGTTACAGTAAGATATTACTGACAGGGGCAGAGTTACAGTAAGCTAGTACTGACAGGGGCAGAGTTACAGTAATCTAGTACTGACAGGGGCAGAGTTACAGTAAGCTAGTACTGACAGGGGCAGAGTTACAGTAAGCTAGTACTGACAGGGGCAGAGTTACAGTAATCTAGTACTGAAAGAGGCAGAGTTACAGTAATCTAGTACTGACAGGGGCAGAGTTACAGTAAGCTAGTACTGACAGGGGCAGAGTTACAGTAAGCTAGTACTGAAAGAGGCAGAGTTACAGTAAGCTAGTACTGAAAGAGGCAGAGTTACAGTAAGATATTACTGACAGGGGCAGAGTTACAGTAATCTAGTACTGAAAGAGGCAGAGTTACAGTAAGCTAGTACTGACAGGGGCAGAGTTACAGTAATCTAGTACTGACAGGGGCAGAGTTACAGTAAGCTAGTACTGAAAGAGGCAGAGTTACAGTAAGCTAGTGCTGAAAGAGGCAGAGTTACAGTAAGATATTACTGACAGGGGCAGAGTTACAGTAATCTAGTACTGAAAGAGGCAGAGTTACAGTAAGCTAGTACTGACAGGGCAGAGTTACAGTAATCTAGTACTGAAAGAGGCAGAGTTACAGTAATCTAGTACTGAAAGAGGCAGAGTTACAGTAATCTAGTACTGACAGGGGAGAGTTACAGTAAGCTAGTACTGACAGGGGCAGAGTTACAGTAAGCTAGGACTGACAGGGGCAGAGTTACAGTAAGCTAGTACTGACAGGGGCAGAGTTACAGTAAGCTAGTACAGACAGGGGCAGAGTTACAGTAAGCTAGTACTGAAAGAGGCAGAGTTACAGTAATCTAGTACTGACAGGGGCAGAGTTACAGTAAGCTAGTACTGACAGGGGCAGAGTTACAGTAAGCTAGTACTGACAGGGGCAGAGTTAACGAGTTACAGTAATCTAGTACTGACAGGGGCAGAGTTACAGTAAGCTAGTACTGACAGGGGCAGAGTTACAGTAAGCTAGTACGGACAGGGGCAGAGTTACAGTAAGCTAGTACGGACAGGGGCAGAGTTACAGTAAGCTAGTACTGACAGGGGCAGAGTTACAGTAAGCTACTGACAGGGGCAGAGTTACAGTAATCTAGTACTGAAAGAGGCAGAGTTACAGTAATCTAGTACTGAAAGAGGCAGAGTTACAGTAAGCTAGTACTGACAGGGCAGAGTTACAGTAATCTAGTACTGAAAGAGGCAGAGTTACAGTAAGCTAGTACTGACAGGGGCAGAGTTAACGAGTTACAGTAAGCTAGGACTGACAGGGGCAGAGTTACAGTAAGCTAGGACTGACAGGGGCAGAGTTACAGTAAGCTAGTACTGACAGGGGCAGAGTTACAGTAAGCTAGGACTGACAGGGGCAGAGTTACAGTAAGCTAGTACTGACAGGGGCAGAGTTACAGTAAGCTAGTACAGACAGGGGCAGAGTTACAGTAATCTAGTACTGAAAGAGGCAGAGTTACAGTAATCTAGTACTGACAGGGGCAGAGTTACAGTAAGCTAGTACTGACAGGGGAGAGTTACAGTAATCTAGTACTGAAAGAGGCAGAGTTACAGTAAGCTAGTACTGACAGGGGCAGAGGTACAGTAATCTAGTACTGACAGGGGCAGAGTTACAGTAAGCTAGTACTGACAGGGGCAGAGTTACAGTAAGCTAGTACTGACAGGGGCAGAGTTACAGTAAGCTAGTACTGAAAGAGGCAGAGTTACAGTAAGCTAGTACTGACAGGGGCAGAGTTACAGTAAGCTAGTACTGACAGGGGAG
This sequence comes from Notolepis coatsorum, assembly GCF_963971535.1. Classification (NCBI taxonomy): domain Eukaryota; kingdom Metazoa; phylum Chordata; class Actinopteri; order Aulopiformes; family Paralepididae; genus Notolepis; species Notolepis coatsorum. Next base: position 244,427,320 of record NC_140165.1, read on the forward strand.
AGTTACAGTAAGCTAGTACTGAAAGAGGCAGAGTTACAGTAAGCTAGTACTGACAGGGGCAGAGTTACAGTAAGCTAGTACTGACAGGGGCAGAGTTACAGTAATCTAGTACTGACAGGGGCAGAGTTACAGTTACAGTAATCTAGTACTGAAAGAGGCAGAGTTACAGTAATCTAGTACTGAAAGAGGCAGAGTTACAGTTACAGTAATCTAGTACTGAAAGAGGCAGAGTTACAGTAATCTAGTACTGAAAGAGGTAGAGTTACAGTAAGCTAGTACTGACGGGTAGAGTTACAGTAAGCTAGTACTGACGGGTAGAGTTACAGTAAGCTAGTACTGAAAGAGGCAGAGTTACAGTAAGCTAGTACTGACAGGGGAGAGTTACAGTAAGCTAGTACTGACAGGGGAGAGTTACAGTAAGCTAGTACTGACAGGGGCAGAGTTACAGTAAGCTAGTACTGACAGGGGCAGAGTTACAGTAAGCTAGTACTGACAGGGGCAGAGTTACAGTAAGCTAGTACTGACAGGGGCAGAGTTACAGTAAGCTAGTACTGACAGGGGAGAGTTACAGTAAGCTAGTACTGACAGGGGTAGAGTTACAGTAAGCTAGTACTGACAGGGGCAGAGTTACAGTAATCTAGTACTGACAGGGGCAGAGTTACAGTAAGCTACTGACAGGGGCAGAGTTACAGTAATCTAGTACTGAAAGAGGCAGAGTTACAGTAATCTAGTACTGAAAGAGGCAGAGTTACAGTAAGCTAGTACTGACAGGGCAGAGTTACAGTAATCTAGTACTGAAAGAGGCAGAGTTACAGTAAGCTAGTACTGACAGGGGCAGAGTTAACGAGTTACAGTAAGCTAGGACTGACAGGGGCAGAGTTACAGTAAGCTAGGACTGACAGGGGCAGAGTTACAGTAAGCTAGTACTGACAGGGGCAGAGTTACAGTAAGCTAGGACTGACAGGGGCAGAGTTACAGTAAGCTAGTACTGACAGGGGCAGAGTTACAGTAAGCTAGTACAGACAGGGGCAGAGTTACAGTAATCTAGTACTGAAAGAGGCAGAGTTACAGTAATCTAGTACTGACAGGGGCAGAGTTACAGTAAGCTAGTACTGACAGGGGCAGAGTTACAGTAAGTTAGTACTGACAGGGGCAGAGTTAACGAGTTACAGTAAGCTAGGACTGACAGGGGCAGAGTTACAGTAAGCTAGGACTGACAGGGGCAGAGTTAACGAGTTACAGTAAGCTAGGACTGACAGGGGCAGAGTTACAGTAAGCTAGGACTGACAGGGGCAGAGTTAACGAGTTACAGTAAGCTAGTACTGACAGGGGCAGAGTTAACGAGTTACAGTAAGCTAGGACTGACAGGGGCAGAGTTACAGTAAGCTAGTACTGACAGGGGCAGAGTTACAGTAAGCTAGTACTGACGGGTAGAGTTACAGTAAGCTAGTACTGAAAGAGGCAGAGTTACAGTAAGCTAGTACTGACAGGGCAGAGTTACAGTAAGCTACTGACAGGGGCAGAGTTACAGTAAGCTAGTACTGAAAGAGGCAGAGTTACAGTAAGCTAGTACTGACAGGGGCAGAGTTAACGAGTTACAGTAAGCTAGTACTGACGGGGGCAGAGTTACAGTAAGCTAGTACTGAAAGAGGCAGAGTTACAGTAAGCTAGTACTGACGGGGGCAGAGTTACAGTAATCTAGTACTGACAGGGGCAGAGTTACAGTAATCTAGTACTGAAAGAGGCAGAGTTACAGTAAGCTAGTACTGACAGGGGCAGAGTTACAGTAAGCTAGTACTGAAAGAGGCAGAGTTACAGTAATCTAGTACTGAAAGAGGCAGAGTTACAGTAAGCTAGTACTGAAAGAGGCAGAGTTACAGTAATCTAGTACTGACAGGGGCAGAGTTACAGTAAGCTAGTACTGACAGGGGCAGAGTTACAGTAAGCTAGTACTGAAAGAGGCAGAGTTACAGTAAGCTAGTACTGACAGGGGCAGAGTTACAGTAAGCTAGTACTGACAGGGGCAGAGTTACAGTAAGCTAGTACTGAAAGAGGCAGAGTTACAGTAAGCTAGTACTGACGGGGGCAGAGTTACAGTAATCTAGTACTGACGGGGGCAGAGTTACAGTAATCTAGTACTGACAGAGGCAGAGTTACAGTAAGATATTACTGACAGGGGCAGAGTTACAGTAAGCTAGTACTGACAGGGGCAGAGTTACAGTAATCTAGTACTGACAGGGGCAGAGTTACAGTAAGCTAGTACTGACAGGGGCAGAGTTACAGTAAGCTAGTACTGACAGGGGCAGAGTTACAGTAATCTAGTACTGAAAGAGGCAGAGTTACAGTAATCTAGTACTGACAGGGGCAGAGTTACAGTAAGCTAGTACTGACAGGGGCAGAGTTACAGTAATCTAGTACTGACAGGGGCAGAGTTACAGTAAGCTAGTACGGACAGGGGCAGAGTTACAGTAAGCTAGTACGGACAGGGGCAGAGTTACAGTAAGCTAGTACTGACAGGGGCAGAGTTACAGTAAGCTACTGACAGGGGCAGAGTTACAGTAATCTAGTACTGAAAGAGGCAGAGTTACAGTAATCTAGTACTGAAAGAGGCAGAGTTACAGTAAGCTAGTACTGACAGGGCAGAGTTACAGTAATCTAGTACTGAAAGAGGCAGAGTTACAGTAAGCTAGTACTGACAGGGGCAGAGTTAACGAGTTACAGTAAGCTAGGACTGACAGGGGCAGAGTTACAGTAAGCTAGGACTGACAGGGGCAGAGTTACAGTAAGCTAGTACTGACAGGGGCAGAGTTACAGTAAGCTAGGACTGACAGGGGCAGAGTTACAGTAAGCTAGTACTGACAGGGGCAGAGTTACAGTAAGCTAGTACAGACAGGGGCAGAGTTACAGTAATCTAGTACTGAAAGAGGCAGAGTTACAGTAATCTAGTACTGACAGGGGCAGAGTTACAGTAAGCTAGTACTGACAGGGGCAGAGTTACAGTAAGTTAGTACTGACAGGGGCAGAGTTAACGAGTTACAGTAAGCTAGGACTGACAGGGGCAGAGTTACAGTAAGCTAGGACTGACAGGGGCAGAGTTAACGAGTTACAGTAAGCTAGGACTGACAGGGGCAGAGTTACAGTAAGCTAGGACTGACAGGGGCAGAGTTAACGAGTTACAGTAAGCTAGGACTGACAGGGGCAGAGTTAACGAGTTACAGTAAGCTAGGACTGACAGGGGCAGAGTTACAGTAAGCTAGGACTGACAGGGGCAGAGTTAACGAGTTACAGTAAGCTAGTACTGACAGGGGCAGAGTTACAGTAAGCTAGTACTGACAGGGGCAGAGTTAACGAGTTACAGTAAGCTAGGACTGACAGGGGCAGAGTTACAGTAAGCTAGTACTGACAGGGGCAGAGTTACAGTAAGCTAGTACTGACGGGTAGAGTTACAGTAAGCTAGTACTGAAAGAGGCAGAGTTACAGTAAGCTAGTACTGACAGGGCAGAGTTACAGTAAGCTACTGACAGGGGCAGAGTTACAGTAAGCTAGTACTGAAAGAGGCAGAGTTACAGTAAGCTAGTACTGACAGGGGCAGAGTTAACGAGTTACAGTAAGCTAGTACTGACGGGGGCAGAGTTACAGTAAGCTAGTACTGAAAGAGGCAGAGTTACAGTAAGCTAGTACTGACGGGGGCAGAGTTACAGTAATCTAGTACTGACAGGGGCAGAGTTACAGTAATCTAGTACTGAAAGAGGCAGAGTTACAGTAAGCTAGTACTGACAGGGGCAGAGTTACAGTAAGCTAGTACTGAAAGAGGCAGAGTTACAGTAATCTAGTACTGAAAGAGGCAGAGTTACAGTAAGCTAGTACTGAAAGAGGCAGAGTTACAGTAATCTAGTACTGACAGGGGCAGAGTTACAGTAAGCTAGTACTGACAGGGGCAGAGTTACAGTAAGCTAGTACTGAAAGAGGCAGAGTTACAGTAAGCTAGTACTGACAGGGGCAGAGTTACAGTAAGCTAGTACTGACAGGGGCAGAGTTACAGTAAGCTAGTACTGAAAGAGGCAGAGTTACAGTAAGCTAGTACTGACGGGGGCAGAGTTACAGTAATCTAGTACTGACGGGGGCAGAGTTACAGTAATCTAGTACTGACAGAGGCAGAGTTACAGTAAGATATTACTGACAGGGGCAGAGTTACAGTAAGCTAGTACTGACAGGGGCAGAGTTACAGTAATCTAGTACTGACAGGGGCAGAGTTACAGTAAGCTAGTACTGACAGGGGCAGAGTTACAGTAAGCTAGTACTGACAGGGGCAGAGTTACAGTAATCTAGTACTGAAAGAGGCAGAGTTACAGTAATCTAGTACTGACAGGGGCAGAGTTACAGTAAGCTAGTACTGACAGGGGCAGAGTTACAGTAAGCTAGTACTGAAAGAGGCAGAGTTACAGTAAGCTAGTACTGAAAGAGGCAGAGTTACAGTAAGATATTACTGACAGGGGCAGAGTTACAGTAATCTAGTACTGAAAGAGGCAGAGTTACAGTAAGCTAGTACTGACAGGGGCAGAGTTACAGTAATCTAGTACTGACAGGGGCAGAGTTACAGTAAGCTAGTACTGAAAGAGGCAGAGTTACAGTAAGCTAGTGCTGAAAGAGGCAGAGTTACAGTAAGATATTACTGACAGGGGCAGAGTTACAGTAATCTAGTACTGAAAGAGGCAGAGTTACAGTAAGCTAGTACTGACAGGGCAGAGTTACAGTAATCTAGTACTGAAAGAGGCAGAGTTACAGTAATCTAGTACTGAAAGAGGCAGAGTTACAGTAATCTAGTACTGACAGGGGAGAGTTACAGTAAGCTAGTACTGACAGGGGCAGAGTTACAGTAAGCTAGGACTGACAGGGGCAGAGTTACAGTAAGCTAGTACTGACAGGGGCAGAGTTACAGTAAGCTAGTACAGACAGGGGCAGAGTTACAGTAAGCTAGTACTGAAAGAGGCAGAGTTACAGTAATCTAGTACTGACAGGGGCAGAGTTACAGTAAGCTAGTACTGACAGGGGCAGAGTTACAGTAAGCTAGTACTGACAGGGGCAGAGTTAACGAGTTACAGTAATCTAGTACTGACAGGGGCAGAGTTACAGTAAGCTAGTACTGACAGGGGCAGAGTTACAGTAAGCTAGTACGGACAGGGGCAGAGTTACAGTAAGCTAGTACGGACAGGGGCAGAGTTACAGTAAGCTAGTACTGACAGGGGCAGAGTTACAGTAAGCTACTGACAGGGGCAGAGTTACAGTAATCTAGTACTGAAAGAGGCAGAGTTACAGTAATCTAGTACTGAAAGAGGCAGAGTTACAGTAAGCTAGTACTGACAGGGCAGAGTTACAGTAATCTAGTACTGAAAGAGGCAGAGTTACAGTAAGCTAGTACTGACAGGGGCAGAGTTAACGAGTTACAGTAAGCTAGGACTGACAGGGGCAGAGTTACAGTAAGCTAGGACTGACAGGGGCAGAGTTACAGTAAGCTAGTACTGACAGGGGCAGAGTTACAGTAAGCTAGGACTGACAGGGGCAGAGTTACAGTAAGCTAGTACTGACAGGGGCAGAGTTACAGTAAGCTAGTACAGACAGGGGCAGAGTTACAGTAATCTAGTACTGAAAGAGGCAGAGTTACAGTAATCTAGTACTGACAGGGGCAGAGTTACAGTAAGCTAGTACTGACAGGGGAGAGTTACAGTAATCTAGTACTGAAAGAGGCAGAGTTACAGTAAGCTAGTACTGACAGGGGCAGAGGTACAGTAATCTAGTACTGACAGGGGCAGAGTTACAGTAAGCTAGTACTGACAGGGGCAGAGTTACAGTAAGCTAGTACTGACAGGGGCAGAGTTACAGTAAGCTAGTACTGAAAGAGGCAGAGTTACAGTAAGCTAGTACTGACAGGGGCAGAGTTACAGTAAGCTAGTACTGACAGGGGAGAGTTACAGTAAGCTAGTACTGAAAGAGGCAGAGTTACAGTAAGCTAGTACTGACAGGGGCAGAGTTACAGTAAGCTAGTACTGACAGGGGCAGAGTTACAGTAATCTAGTACTGACAGGGGCAGAGTTACAGTTACAGTAATCTAGTACTGAAAGAGGCAGAGTTACAGTAATCTAGTACTGAAAGAGGCAGAGTTACAGTTACAGTAATCTAGTACTGAAAGAGGCAGAGTTACAGTAATCTAGTACTGAAAGAGGTAGAGTTACAGTAAGCTAGTACTGACGGGTAGAGTTACAGTAAGCTAGTACTGACGGGTAGAGTTACAGTAAGCTAGTACTGAAAGAGGCAGAGTTACAGTAAGCTAGTACTGACAGGGGAGAGTTACAGTAAGCTAGTACTGACAGGGGAGAGTTACAGTAAGCTAGTACTGACAGGGGCAGAGTTACAGTAAGCTAGTACTGACAGGGGCAGAGTTACAGTAAGCTAGTACTGACAGGGGCAGAGTTACAGTAAGCTAGTACTGACAGGGGCAGAGTTACAGTAAGCTAGTACTGACAGGGGAGAGTTACAGTAAGCTAGTACTGACAGGGGTAGAGTTACAGTAAGCTAGTACTGACAGGGGCAGAGTTACAGTAATCTAGTACTGACAGGGGCAGAGTTACAGTAAGCTACTGACAGGGGCAGAGTTACAGTAATCTAGTACTGAAAGAGGCAGAGTTACAGTAATCTAGTACTGAAAGAGGCAGAGTTACAGTAAGCTAGTACTGACAGGGCAGAGTTACAGTAATCTAGTACTGAAAGAGGCAGAGTTACAGTAAGCTAGTACTGACAGGGGCAGAGTTAACGAGTTACAGTAAGCTAGGACTGACAGGGGCAGAGTTACAGTAAGCTAGGACTGACAGGGGCAGAGTTACAGTAAGCTAGTACTGACAGGGGCAGAGTTACAGTAAGCTAGGACTGACAGGGGCAGAGTTACAGTAAGCTAGTACTGACAGGGGCAGAGTTACAGTAAGCTAGTACAGACAGGGGCAGAGTTACAGTAATCTAGTACTGAAAGAGGCAGAGTTACAGTAATCTAGTACTGACAGGGGCAGAGTTACAGTAAGCTAGTACTGACAGGGGCAGAGTTACAGTAAGTTAGTACTGACAGGGGCAGAGTTAACGAGTTACAGTAAGCTAGGACTGACAGGGGCAGAGTTACAGTAAGCTAGGACTGACAGGGGCAGAGTTAACGAGTTACAGTAAGCTAGGACTGACAGGGGCAGAGTTACAGTAAGCTAGGACTGACAGGGGCAGAGTTAACGAGTTACAGTAAGCTAGTACTGACAGGGGCAGAGTTAACGAGTTACAGTAAGCTAGGACTGACAGGGGCAGAGTTACAGTAAGCTAGTACTGACAGGGGCAGAGTTACAGTAAGCTAGTACTGACGGGTAGAGTTACAGTAAGCTAGTACTGAAAGAGGCAGAGTTACAGTAAGCTAGTACTGACAGGGCAGAGTTACAGTAAGCTACTGACAGGGCCAGAGTTACAGTAAGCTAGTACTGAAAGAGGCAGAGTTACAGTAAGCTAGTACTGACAGGGGCAGAGTTAACGAGTTACAGTAAGCTAGTACTGACGGGGGCAGAGTTACAGTAAGCTAGTACTGAAAGAGGCAGAGTTACAGTAAGCTAGTACTGACGGGGGCAGAGTTACAGTAATCTAGTACTGACAGGGGCAGAGTTACAGTAATCTAGTACTGAAAGAGGCAGAGTTACAGTAAGCTAGTACTGACAGGGGCAGAGTTACAGTAAGCTAGTACTGAAAGAGGCAGAGTTACAGTAATCTAGTACTGAAAGAGGCAGAGTTACAGTAAGCTAGTACTGAAAGAGGCAGAGTTACAGTAATCTAGTACTGACAGGGGCAGAGTTACAGTAAGCTAGTACTGACAGGGGCAGAGTTACAGTAAGCTAGTACTGAAAGAGGCAGAGTTACAGTAAGCTAGTACTGACAGGGGCAGAGTTACAGTAAGCTAGTACTGACAGGGGCAGAGTTACAGTAAGCTAGTACTGAAAGAGGCAGAGTTACAGTAAGCTAGTACTGACGGGGGCAGAGTTACAGTAATCTAGTACTGACGGGGGCAGAGTTACAGTAATCTAGTACTGACAGAGGCAGAGTTACAGTAAGATATTACTGACAGGGGCAGAGTTACAGTAAGCTAGTACTGACAGGGGCAGAGTTACAGTAATCTAGTACTGACAGGGGCAGAGTTACAGTAAGCTAGTACTGACAGGGGCAGAGTTACAGTAAGCTAGTACTGACAGGGGCAGAGTTACAGTAATCTAGTACTGAAAGAGGCAGAGTTACAGTAATCTAGTACTGACAGGGGCAGAGTTACAGTAAGCTAGTACTGACAGGGGCAGAGTTACAGTAATCTAGTACTGACAGGGGCAGAGTTACAGTAAGCTAGTACGGACAGGGGCAGAGTTACAGTAAGCTAGTACGGACAGGGGCAGAGTTACAGTAAGCTAGTACTGACAGGGGCAGAGTTACAGTAAGCTACTGACAGGGGCAGAGTTACAGTAATCTAGTACTGAAAGAGGCAGAGTTACAGTAATCTAGTACTGAAAGAGGCAGAGTTACAGTAAGCTAGTACTGACAGGGCAGAGTTACAGTAATCTAGTACTGAAAGAGGCAGAGTTACAGTAAGCTAGTACTGACAGGGGCAGAGTTAACGAGTTACAGTAAGCTAGGACTGACAGGGGCAGAGTTACAGTAAGCTAGGACTGACAGGGGCAGAGTTACAGTAAGCTAGTACTGACAGGGGCAGAGTTACAGTAAGCTAGGACTGACAGGGGCAGAGTTACAGTAAGCTAGTACTGACAGGGGCAGAGTTACAGTAAGCTAGTACAGACAGGGGCAGAGTTACAGTAATCTAGTACTGAAAGAGGCAGAGTTACAGTAATCTAGTACTGACAGGGGCAGAGTTACAGTAAGCTAGTACTGACAGGGGAGAGTTACAGTAATCTAGTACTGAAAGAGGCAGAGTTACAGTAAGCTAGTACTGACAGGGGCAGAGGTACAGTAATCTAGTACTGACAGGGGCAGAGTTACAGTAAGCTAGTACTGACAGGGGCAGAGTTACAGTAAGCTAGTACTGACAGGGGCAGAGTTACAGTAAGCTAGTACTGACAGGGGCAGAGTTACAGTAAGCTAGTACTGAAAGAGGCAGAGTTACAGTAAGCTAGTACTGACAGGGGCAGAGTTACAGTAAGCTAGTACTGACAGGGGAGAGTTACAGTAAGCTAGTACTGAAAGAGGCAGAGTTACAGTAAGCTAGTAGTGACAGGGGCAGAGTTACAGTAAGCTAGTACTGACAGGGGCAGAGTTACAGTAATCTAGTACTGACAGGGGCAGAGTTACAGTTACAGTAATCTAGTACTGAAAGAGGCAGAGTTACAGTAATCTAGTACTGAAAGAGGCAGAGTTACAGTTACAGTAATCTAGTACTGAAAGAGGCAGAGTTACAGTAATCTAGTACTGAAAGAGGTAGAGTTACAGTAAGCTAGTACTGACGGGTAGAGTTACAGTAAGCTAGTACTGACGGGTAGAGTTACAGTAAGCTAGTACTGAAAGAGGCAGAGTTACAGTAAGCTAGTACTGACAGGGGAGAGTTACAGTAAGCTAGTACTGACAGGGGAGAGTTACAGTAAGCTAGTACTGACAGGGGCAGAGTTACAGTAAGCTAGTACTGACAGGGGCAGAGTTACAGTAAGCTAGTACTGACAGGGGCAGAGTTACAGTAAGCTAGTACTGACAGGGGCAGAGTTACAGTAAGCTAGTACTGACAGGGGAGAGTTACAGTAAGCTAGTACTGACAGGGGTAGAGTTACAGTAAGCTAGTACTGACAGGGGCAGAGTTACAGTAAGCTAGTACTGACAGGGGCAGAGTTACAGTAAGCTACTGACAGGGGCAGAGTTACAGTAATCTAGTACTGAAAGAGGCAGAGTTACAGTAATCTAGTACTGAAAGAGGCAGAGTTACAGTAAGCTAGTACTGACAGGGCAGAGTTACAGTAATCTAGTACTGAAAGAGGCAGAGTTACAGTAAGCTAGTACTGACAGGGGCAGAGTTAACGAGTTACAGTAAGCTAGGACTGACAGGGGCAGAGTTACAGTAAGCTAGGACTGACAGGGGCAGAGTTACAGTAAGCTAGTACTGACAGGGGCAGAGTTACAGTAAGCTAGGACTGACAGGGGCAGAGTTACAGTAAGCTAGTACTGACAGGGGCAGAGTTACAGTAAGCTAGTACAGACAGGGGCAGAGTTACAGTAATCTAGTACTGAAAGAGGCAGAGTTACAGTAATCTAGTACTGACAGGGGCAGAGTTACAGTAAGCTAGTACTGACAGGGGCAGAGTTACAGTAAGTTAGTACTGACAGGGGCAGAGTTAACGAGTTACAGTAAGCTAGGACTGACAGGGGCAGAGTTACAGTAAGCTAGGACTGACAGGGGCAGAGTTAACGAGTTACAGTAAGCTAGGACTGACAGGGGCAGAGTTACAGTAAGCTAGGACTGACAGGGGCAGAGTTAACGAGTTACAGTAAGCTAGTACTGACAGGGGCAGAGTTAACGAGTTACAGTAAGCTAGGACTGACAGGGGCAGAGTTACAGTAAGCTAGTACTGACAGGGGCAGAGTTACAGTAAGCTAGTACTGACGGGTAGAGTTACAGTAAGCTAGTACTGAAAGAGGCAGAGTTACAGTAAGCTAGTACTGACAGGGCAGAGTTACAGTAAGCTACTGACAGGGGCAGAGTTACAGTAAGCTAGTACTGAAAGAGGCAGAGTTACAGTAAGCTAGTACTGACAGGGGCAGAGTTAACGAGTTACAGTAAGCTAGTACTGACGGGGGCAGAGTTACAGTAAGCTAGTACTGAAAGAGGCAGAGTTACAGTAAGCTAGTACTGACGGGGGCAGAGTTACAGTAATCTAGTACTGACAGGGGCAGAGTTACAGTAATCTAGTACTGAAAGAGGCAGAGTTACAGTAAGCTAGTACTGACAGGGGCAGAGTTACAGTAAGCTAGTACTGAAAGAGGCAGAGTTACAGTAATCTAGTACTGAAAGAGGCAAGAGTTACAGTAAGCTAGTACTGAAAGAGGCAGAGTTACAGTAATCTAGTACTGACAGGGGCAGAGTTACAGTAAGCTAGTACTGACAGGGGCAGAGTTACAGTAAGCTAGTACTGAAAGAGGCAGAGTTACAGTAAGCTAGTACTGACAGGGGCAGAGTTACAGTAAGCTAGTACTGACAGGGGCAGAGTTACAGTAAGCTAGTACTGAAAGAGGCAGAGTTACAGTAAGCTAGTACTGACGGGGGCAGAGTTACAGTAATCTAGTACTGACGGGGGCAGAGTTACAGTAATCTAGTACTGACAGAGGCAGAGTTACAGTAAGATATTACTGACAGGGGCAGAGTTACAGTAAGCTAGTACTGACAGGGGCAGAGTTACAGTAATCTAGTACTGACAGGGGCAGAGTTACAGTAAGCTAGTACTGACAGGGGCAGAGTTACAGTAAGCTAGTACTGACAGGGGCAGAGTTACAGTAATCTAGTACTGAAAGAGGCAGAGTTACAGTAATCTAGTACTGACAGGGGCAGAGTTACAGTAAGCTAGTACTGACAGGGGCAGAGTTACAGTAAGCTAGTACTGAAAGAGGCAGAGTTACAGTAAGCTAGTACTGAAAGAGGCAGAGTTACAGTAAGATATTACTGACAGGGGCAGAGTTACAGTAATCTAGTACTGAAAGAGGCAGAGTTACAGTAAGCTAGTACTGACAGGGGCAGAGTTACAGTAATCTAGTACTGACAGGGGCAGAGTTACAGTAAGCTAGTACTGAAAGAGGCAGAGTTACAGTAAGCTAGTACTGAAAGAGGCAGAGTTACAGTAAGATATTACTGACAGGGGCAGAGTTACAGTAATCTAGTACTGAAAGAGGCAGAGTTACAGTAAGCTAGTACTGACAGGGCAGAGTTACAGTAATCTAGTACTGAAAGAGGCAGAGTTACAGTAATCTAGTACTGAAAGAGGCAGAGTTACAGTAATCTAGTACTGACAGGGGAGAGTTACAGTAAGCTAGTACTGACAGGGGCAGAGTTACAGTAAGCTAGGACTGACAGGGGCAGAGTTACAGTAAGCTAGTACTGACAGGGGCAGAGTTACAGTAAGCTAGTACAGACAGGGGCAGAGTTACACTAAGCTAGTACTGAAAGAGGCAGAGTTACAGTAATCTAGTACTGACAGGGGCAGAGTTACAGTAAGCTAGTACTGACAGGGGCAGAGTTACAGTAAGCTAGTACTGACAGGGGCAGAGTTAACGAGTTACAGTAATCTAGTACTGACAGGGGCAGAGTTACAGTAAGCTAGTACTGACAGGGGCAGAGTTACAGTAAGCTAGTACGGACAGGGGCAGAGTTACAGTAAGCTAGTACGGACAGGGGCAGAGTTACAGTAAGCTAGTACTGACAGGGGCAGAGTTACAGTAAGCTACTGACAGGGGCAGAGTTACAGTAATCTAGTACTGAAAGAGGCAGAGTTACAGTAATCTAGTACTGAAAGAGGCAGAGTTACAGTAAGCTAGTACTGACAGGGCAGAGTTACAGTAAGCTAGTACTGACAGGGGCAGAGTTAACGAGTTACAGTAAGCTAGGACTGACAGGGGCAGAGTTACAGTAAGCTAGGACTGACAGGGGCAGAGTTACAGTAAGCTAGTACTGACAGGGGCAGAGTTACAGTAAGCTAGGACTGACAGGGGCAGAGTTACAGTAAGCTAGTACTGACAGGGGCAGAGTTACAGTAAGCTAGTACAGACAGGGGCAGAGTTACAGTAATCTAGTACTGAAAGAGGCAGAGTTACAGTAATCTAGTATTGACAGGGGCAGAGTTACAGTAAGCTAGTACTGACAGGGGAGAGTTACAGTAATCTAGTACTGAAAGAGGCAGAGTTACAGTAAGCTAGTACTGACAGGGGCAGAGTTACAGTAATCTAGTACTGACAGGGGCAGAGTTACAGTAAGCTAGTACTGACAGGGGCAGAGTTACAGTAAGCTAGTACTGACAGGGGCAGAGTTACAGTAAGCTAGTACTGACAGGGGCAGAGTTACAGTAAGCTAGTACTGAAAGAGGCAGAGTTACAGTAAGCTAGTACTGACAGGGGCAGAGTTACAGTAAGCTAGTACTGACAGGGGAGAGTTACAGTAAGCTAGTACTGAAAGAGGCAGAGTTACAGTAAGCTAGTACTGACAGGGGCAGAGTTACAGTAAGCTAGTACTGACAGGGGCAGAGTTACAGTAATCTAGTACTGACAGGGGCAGAGTTACAGTTACAGTAATCTAGTACTGAAAGAGGCAGAGTTACAGTAATCTAGTACTGAAAGAGGCAGAGTTACAGTTACAGTAATCTAGTACTGAAAGAGGCAGAGTTACAGTAATCTAGTACTGAAAGAGGCAGAGTTACAGTAATCTAGTACTGACAGGGGCAGAGTTACAGTAAGCTAGTACTGACAGGGGCAGAGTTACAGTAAGCTAGTACTGAAAGAGGCAGAGTTACAGTAAGCTAGTACTGAAAGAGGCAGAGTTACAGTAAGATATTACTGACAGGGGCAGAGTTACAGTAATCTAGTACTGAAAGAGGCAGAGTTACAGTAAGCTAGTACTGACAGGGGCAGAGTTACAGTAATCTAGTACTGACAGGGGCAGAGTTACAGTAAGCTAGTACTGAAAGAGGCAGAGTTACAGTAAGCTAGTACTGAAAGAGGCAGAGTTACAGTAAGATATTACTGACAGGGGCAGAGTTACAGTAATCTAGTACTGAAAGAGGCAGAGTTACAGTAAGCTAGTACTGACAGGGCAGAGTTACAGTAATCTAGTACTGAAAGAGGCAGAGTTACAGTAATCTAGTACTGAAAGAGGCAGAGTTACAGTAATCTAGTACTGACAGGGGAGAGTTACAGTAAGCTAGTACTGACAGGGGCAGAGTTACAGTAAGCTAGGACTGACAGGGGCAGAGTTACAGTAAGCTAGTACTGACAGGGGCAGAGTTACAGTAAGCTAGTACAGACAGGGGCAGAGTTACACTAAGCTAGTACTGAAAGAGGCAGAGTTACAGTAATCTAGTACTGACAGGGGCAGAGTTACAGTAAGCTAGTACTGACAGGGGCAGAGTTACAGTAAGCTAGTACTGACAGGGGCAGAGTTAACGAGTTACAGTAATCTAGTACTGACAGGGGCAGAGTTACAGTAAGCTAGTACTGACAGGGGCAGAGTTACAGTAAGCTAGTACGGACAGGGGCAGAGTTACAGTAAGCTAGTACGGACAGGGGCAGAGTTACAGTAAGCTAGTACTGACAGGGGCAGAGTTACAGTAAGCTACTGACAGGGGCAGAGTTACAGTAATCTAGTACTGAAAGAGGCAGAGTTACAGTAATCTAGTACTGAAAGAGGCAGAGTTACAGTAAGCTAGTACTGACAGGGCAGAGTTACAGTAAGCTAGTACTGACAGGGGCAGAGTTAACGAGTTACAGTAAGCTAGGACTGACAGGGGCAGAGTTACAGTAAGCTAGGACTGACAGGGGCAGAGTTACAGTAAGCTAGTACTGACAGGGGCAGAGTTACAGTAAGCTAGGACTGACAGGGGCAGAGTTACAGTAAGCTAGTACTGACAGGGGCAGAGTTACAGTAAGCTAGTACAGACAGGGGCAGAGTTACAGTAATCTAGTACTGAAAGAGGCAGAGTTACAGTAATCTAGTACTTACAGGGGCAGAGTTACAGTAAGCTAGTACTGACAGGGGAGAGTTACAGTAATCTAGTACTGAAAGAGGCAGAGTTACAGTAAGCTAGTACTGACAGGGGCAGAGTTACAGTAATCTAGTACTGACAGGGGCAGAGTTACAGTAAGCTAGTACTGACAGGGGCAGAGTTACAGTAAGCTAGTACTGACAGGGGCAGAGTTACAGTAAGCTAGTACTGACAGGGGCAGAGTTACAGTAAGCTAGTACTGAAAGAGGCAGAGTTACAGTAAGCTAGTACTGACAGGGGCAGAGTTACAGTAAGCTAGTACTGACAGGGGAGAGTTACAGTAAGCTAGTACTGAAAGAGGCAGAGTTACAGTAAGCTAGTACTGACAGGGGCAGAGTTACAGTAAGCTAGTACTGACAGGGGCAGAGTTACAGTAATCTAGTACTGACAGGGGCAGAGTTACAGTTACAGTAATCTAGTACTGAAAGAGGCAGAGTTACAGTAATCTAGTACTGAAAGAGGCAGAGTTACAGTTACAGTAATCTAGTACTGAAAGAGGCAGAGTTACAGTAATCTAGTACTGAAAGAGGTAGAGTTACAGTAAGCTAGTACTGACGGGTAGAGTTACAGTAAGCTAGTACTGACGGGTAGAGTTACAGTAAGCTAGTACTGAAAGAGGCAGAGTTACAGTAAGCTAGTACTGACAGGGGAGAGTTACAGTAAGCTAGTACTGACAGGGGAGAGTTACAGTAAGCTAGTACTGACAGGGGCAGAGTTACAGTAAGCTAGTACTGACAGGGGCAGAGTTACAGTAAGCTAGTACTGACAGGGGCAGAGTTACAGTAAGCTAGTACTGACAGGGGCAGAGTTACAGTAAGCTAGTACTGACAGGGGAGAGTTACAGTAAGCTAGTACTGACGGGTAGAGTTACAGTAAGCTAGTACTGACAGGGGTAGAGTTACAGTAAGCTAGTACTGACAGGGGCAGAGTTACAGTAAGCTAGTACTGACAGGGGCAGAGTTACAGTAAGCTAGTACTGACAGGGGCAGAGTTACAGTAAGCTAGTACTGACAGGGGCAGAGTTACAGTAAGCTAGTACTGACAGGGGCAGAGTTACAGTAAGCTAGTACTGACAGGGGCAGAGTTACAGTAAGCTAGTACTGACAGGGGCAGAGTTACAGTAAGCTAGTACTGACAGGGGCAGAGTTACAGTAAGCTAGTACTGACAGGGGCAGAGTTACAGTAAGCTAGTACTGACAGGGGCAGAGTTACAGTAAGCTACTGATAGGGGCAGAGTTACATTAAGCTAGTACTGACAGGGGCAGAGTTACAGTAAGCTAGTACTGACAGGGGCAGAGTTACAGTAAGCTAGTACTGACGGGCAGAGTTACAGTAAGCTAGTACTGACGGGGACAGAGTTACAGTAAGCTAGTACTGACGGGGGCAGAGTTACAGTAAGCTACTGACAGGGGCAGAGTTACAGTAAGCTAGTACTGACAGGGGCAGAGTTACAGTAAGCTAGTACTGACAGGGGCAGAGTTACAGTAAGCTAGTACTAAATATAAATATTAGCTTGGACGGCACAGAGCTGGAGCAAGTCAGCCTAAAAGCAATATATCAGCCCTGTGTTTTATGCTGCCCATGGTACCCATGCTGTCTTCTGACTCTCAGCCACCTGGTTCACGTGGGACCAGAGCAGAGAGCCTCCCTTGCACTTCCAGCTAGCTGCTGGCACTGTCCCTCCTAACTCCTCCAGGAGCTGGCTGTATGGAAACCTCCTACTCTTAGCATTCTGCACAGTGTGATATACGATGCGACATTCAGACGCATAGGAAGCTTAAGTGGAGTATTCCTGGACCGTGTCGATGATTAATGACTGCAGTCGGATAACGTGGCCTGTCGACTAGGGATGGGCACGAGTAATGTCCCCCCAGATCAAGTGATGAATTACTGCTACTAAGCGTAATGTTCTCCCAGATCCAGTACTCGCATGAATTACTGCTACTAAGAGTAATGTTCTCCCAGATCCAGTACTTGCATGAATTACTGCTACTAAGAGTAATATTCTCCCAGATCGAGTACTCGCATGAATTACTGCTACTAAGAGTAATGTTCTCCCAGATCGAGTACTCTCATGAATTACTGCTACTAAGAGTAATGTTCTCCCAGATCGAGTACTTGCATGAATTACTGCTACTAAGAGTAATGTTCTCCCAGATCTAGGGGTGGACGGTATAAACGGTATACGGTATAAACGGTATGAATTTGCTCTACGGTATGGATTTTGACTATACCGTCTAAACCGGTAGTGCAGCTCTAAAATACCAATGACGTCATGTAACCACAGCGCGACTATTTCACTCGCATTTGCCCCTAAAAATAGATAGAATTAGTCATAGATAATAGATATGTGCGAACTGGAAAAAGTTATTTAGGAGGCTTCGCGCAGTGGGCGTGCCAGCCCCTACCGCACGCATGTAAACACGGATCTAGTAGTCTAGTGGGACGGGACACGGGAGCTCAGCTGTCGGCGGCGTCTCCCTGAGCTAACGTTAGCTTAGCTACCGTTACAAAATGACCCAGTCAACTATTCACTTTTAGTTTAATACATGATGAGGCATTGTCTAACCGAACGGTATCTAGTCGGCCAGCTACCGATAGCTCCTGACATCAACAAACGCTCCACAAAGTCTAGTAGAGAGAGACGTGTGTGTGCTACCTGTTAGCCGTTAGCTCACGTTAACGCGAGTTAGTTCACCGTTCAAAACGAAATGTCCCATTGAACTAAATAATTCACTGAGGCGTTGTATTAACGTTATATATCCGGCTTAGCCGGATAGCTCCTGATATCAATGTCTTATAACACTGATTCGATGCGTATTCGAGCTGAGGGCTTGCTAACGTTATTCCAATATAATAGGGTCCAGGTGCAGCGCCGGAGAATCCTGGCCGTAGCTCTGCTCGAGGCTACTGAGTATAGGTCCAGGTGCAGCTCCGGGGAAACCTGGCCGTAGCTGGAGGCTACTAGAGTACACACAGACAGTGGAGCTTGTTGCGTGGTGGCGATGTCTCGCAGATAATACAAGTACAAGTCTAATTATATAATATATATATTTTATAAAAAAAAAAAAAAAAATATATAAAATAAAAAAAATTTTTTTATCAAAAACGATTATACCGTGATATATACCGTTACCGTCTATGCTTCAAATTATACCGTGATATAAATTTTAGACCATACCGTCCACCCCTACGCCAGATCCAGTACTTGCATGAATTACTGCTACTAAGCGTAATTGTTTAGGGGAATACATTTTAGAATGCATCTTAAAGCGCATGGCAGCAGTAATAACGAGACATTGTCACACATAGGGCTGTCGCAGTAACCGCATCACCGCAATACTGCGGTTTGTCAAGGCTCCCGCAGATGGAGAACACAGACCAGCGTAAGACTTTGTTGTGAACATGGTTACGATGAGCTACTTTCTGTAGGAGAACTAGCTCTGAGCCTGTAAACAGCTGCTTTCTGCAGGAGAACTAGCTCTGAGCCTGTAAACAGCTGCTTTCTGCAGGAGAACTAGCTCTGAGCCTGTAAACAGCTGCTTTCTGCAGGAGAACTAGCTCTGAGCCTGTAAACAGCTGCTTTCTGCAGGAGAACTAGCTCTGAGCCTGTAAACAGCTGCTTTCTGCAGGAGAACTAGCTCTGAGCCTGCAAAAAAGAATTTCATCAATGACAAAACTGAGGAAAACAAAAACAAACCACGTGAACTTTGGAAATTACTCAATAATCAACTAGGATGCAGTAAAAAACTTAAAACCAGATTCTCAAACATAAACATAAAAACGGACAACACGCTCATCACAGACAAGCTGGATGTAGCCAATTACTTAAACATTTTCTTCACAAACATAGCCACAACACTGGTAAACAAACTACCCTCCCACTCAGGGCTTTATGGGGTAGAACACATAGTAGCTTACTACAAAAACCTAGGGGTCCGCAAGGACGACTTCAAGCTGGAAATGGTAACAACAGATGAGGTACTCAATAAACTGAGCGCCCTCCAACCTAACAAGGCCACTGGCCATGACAACATCCCCTCCAAATTCCTCAGAGACTCAGCAGCCGCCATCACCCCAATCATCACACACATAATAAACTTCTCCATAAAACAGGGACACTTCAAAATTGCGAGGGTGACCCCTCTGCACAAAAAGGGCAGCAAATTAGACACAGGCAACTACCGCCCTGTTTCTATTCACACCTCCATCTCGAAAGTCATGGAAAAATAGTCTACGAACAGGTCGAAAAGTACCTAGCGGAAAAAAATCTAATCTACGAATTCCAATCTGGCTTCAGAACATCCCACTCCACTGACACATGCCTTCTCTATTTGAATGACCACATCAAACAAGAGGTGGACGCAGGCAAATACTGCGGCATGGTCATGCTGGACCTACAAAAGGCCTTTGACACGGTCAATCACTCCATTCTGATTGACAAGCTAAAAGCAATTGGTTTTGATAGTCTATCAGTGAGCTGGATGCAATCCTACCTTGAGGGGAGGGAACAGATGGTGGAGGTAAACGTACCCTATCCCCCCCCCTCACAGTGAGCTGTGGTGTTCCACAAGGAAGCATACTAGGACCGCTACTGTTCCTAATTTATGCAAATGACATGTCGTCAGCTTGTGACTGCAACTTGTTCCTGTTTGCGGACGACTCAGCCCTGCTGGTCTCTGACAAGAACAAGTTACAGGTTGAAAAAACCCTCAGCTCGGAACTAGGCAGAATCTGCATATGGCTCGCTGATAACAAACTATCATTACACATGGGCAAAACAGAGTCCATTCTCTTCGGTTCAAATAACAAACTCAGCAAGACCGACGGCTTCTCAGTTACAGTGGGTGACAATATTGTCACAAGGAAAGATGAAATTACCTACCTGGGTTCCATCCTAGAGGCTAATCTCTCCTGTGACAAAATGGCATCCAATGTAATAAAAAAAAGTCAACCAACGAACTCGATTCTTGTACCGGATCTCCTCTCTGGTAAACAAGAATACCCTGAAGACTCTGGCAGGAGCACTCATTCAGGGGTACTACGACTATGCTTGCACCTCATGGTACCAAAGCACCTCAAAGGCGCTAAAAACAAAATTACAAACATCTCAAAACAAACTGGTCAGACTACTGCTTGACCTTACTCCTAGAACCCACCTCACCCCTGCCCACTTTGACAACCTAGGATGGCTTAGAGTAGACGACAGAGTACAGCAACTAGCAATGGGCCTGGTCTACAAGATACACTACACGACCAAGGTACCCATGTACATGTCAAAATACTTCCCAAAGGTCAGTGAATACCACGATCACAACACCAGAGGGAGCTCCACAAATCATGTTAAACCCAGATTCGGCTCAAATAAGGGACTAAACACGTTTCGCAATTATGCCACATCAATGTGGAACGCCCTACCCAAAAAACTGTAAAGGAATGTGGATCACTACCCACTTTCAAAACTTCTCTCAAGGGACACCTACGGGAGACTGCAATTCAACACTGGCCCCTGTAAATATCCTAACCCAACCCCCTCCAATGTACAGTCATTTACCTAGTATGGTTTTGTCAATAGTCCAATGTACAATTTTGTTTGTTTGTACAGTGTCTCCTCCCCCCCCCCCTCAATGTA
>NC_140165.1:244447949-244465449 GCF_963971535.1 Notolepis coatsorum
CTTTTCCGATACAAGTCATGTATAGAGATGATTTCTTTAGATAATGATGTTCCCCATTAGACATTCCGAGAGAGGAACTGCGTGTCTTTAAAGATGAGAAGCTTTTATGTGTATGATTAGAATAGAATGTGGGCTTTAAACATGGGAATATGTTGGCCTGTGATGGAGTCAGCAGTGTATTAAATGGCCCGAGGCTGTTTGAGGATGAAGCTCACTCCTAGTTTGTAGTATTGCAGACCTGTGTCGTACTGAGTGTTGGCTCAGCCGTGTCTCGGGGCTGTGATTTGCATTTTGGGGACAAATTGATTGGTTCTGCTTCTGCTGGGTGCTAGAAAACCAGTTGCAACAGTGCTAGACAACACTTCGACCTGTCAATCACCAAGTATTTTAAAGAACATCTGGTATTTTGACCCAATCAATCTATACATGCAGGGATGACTCATCACCAGTCCCAACATGCTCCTCCCCTTCCCTTCACCTGTAGCAGGGACTGCGCCCCTCTTCGTCATTTATGGCAAATTTTATACTCCGACGCCGAAGTGGTTGCGATGGGTGCGGGCGGCGAGCCCTACATGCAACTGGCCCAAAATGTAACCGCATGTCAAATCGACACGAGTTGATGTGGACAGCGCAGAGCTGTGATTGGCCGCCGCCCTAGGCCGGGGCGCCTATAACTGTTCCGCAACAGTAAGTTACTTCCGGGGTAGGCCTGATTGGCCCCGACAGGCACGTGACGCGCAACTTTCTCTGCCGCGCGGCACGCTCCGCGGAGCGGAGCGGCAGAGCTTGCGGAATTATGTAACCGTCCTAATCCGCCATGATTTTCATTCGGCGCTTCAGCTCACCTGGCAGAGCAGCGGTCCTGCGATCCTGCGGTCCGTTGTTGACGAGTTCGAATCCCATCAAAAAAATTTTTTAACGTGATTTTTTTTTAACATGTATTCTTTCGCCGGTTAAGGTTAGGCATGGTTAAGGTTAAGGTTAGGCATTGTTTCGGAGTTGGTTAAGGTTAGAACGGTTAAGTTTAGGCGCTGTTAAGGAGCTGGTTAAGGTTAGAGTTTGTCTTAGAGAATGGCAATATTCTTTCTATGGTTAAGGTTAGGCATGGTTAAGGTTAAGGTTAAGGTTAGGCATTGTTTCGGAGTTGGTTAAGGTTAGAACGGTTAAGTTTAGGCGCTGTTAAGGAGCTGGTTAAGGTTAGAGTTTGTGTTAGAGAATGGCAATAGACAGCCTATTTCCGCGCGACAGCTCTCAGCAGCCTCGTTGCGCGTCCTGAGTTTGCCGCGTCACGTGCCTGTCGGGGCCAATCAGGCCTACCCCGGAAGTAACTTACTGTTGCGGAACAGTAACACGCGGCCGGGGCGTGTACATGTTCCTCTGACGTACTTCCATATTTACCATTTATCATCTCGGGAGCTCGTCGGAGCGTTCCATTATCGATTGTGATTAACTACATTACAAACATGGACCAAATAGAAGAAAAACTGGAAGTCCGACAATATAGCCATTTGTAGAACACAATGCAGCACAGCCAGCTAGTGGTTCGGTGGTGTACTGCAGCCCATGCGTTGAACTGACGTGGAAGGTCGGTCTAGCTCCCACACGCAAAATATCAGCGACGGCTGACTATGAGGCATGTCTCGGCCTTTAGTCCAGTGGTCAACGTGAGGTCCGGGGCCCCCCAGGGGTCCTTGCGGGGGTGCTAGTGGGTCCTTGAGGGGGTGCTAGGGGGTCCCCAGCAAAATGGGGAGGAGTTTAATCTCACAAATATTTAGTTCACTTGAGGTTAGTAAAGTTAAAGAATGACTACTCTGTTTCACTCTGTTATTTCACCACCTGCACTATAGACAGTTTTGGACGACATCATAGCAACACATGTCTTTTCAGACGGGCTTCCTGGGACAAATATGTCCATGATCTATTACATATCAATTTGGGGTCATTGACAGGAAAACGTTTGAGAATTCTTGATTAGTCCTCTTGGGTCTCAGGGAAATTTAGTTGAGTTTGATTGATTGATTGATTATTTTCGTGTCATGCACACAATGTGCCCAACCCCCATGGACTCATAAGTCACCAAAAATACTGTTCTTTATCTAAATGCAGATGACATAAATACAGATTACAGGTCGGTCTAGGGCTGGACGGTATGGTCTCAAATGTATATCACGGTATAATTTGAAGCACGGTAACGGTATATATCACGGTATATTCATTTATCTTAAAACTTTTTTTTGTATTCTTCTGAAGGGGTAAAACACTGGTGTGGCAGCTATTACTATACTCTTGCATTACTAGGACATATTTCACATAGTACAGAGGTATTTTAAGAACATTTATTGTGCAAAACTGCAATAGAAAAATGCAAAACCTTTTCTCAAGTGTCTGCGGGCAGGTAACGCGTATCTTGGATCCAGTGCTTTGACCATGTCTTTAAAGCCCTTTTGATCGACAGTTTGAAAAGGAATCATGTCCTTAGTTACACAAGTAAACAGTGACAGCGCGTTTGTTATGTCGGTCCACCGCTGGCTTTTTTTGTCGTTAACTTAAAACATAAATAATACAAAATAATCAAATGATTGTTACAGCTGCTGAGCTATACTATAGCTAATGTCCATCAATATCTTCCTTTTTAATGAAATAGGTTCAAGAATCGAATCAGGATTGTTAGCAGAGAGAGAGAGAGAGAGAGAGAGAGAGAGGGAGGGGGCTGCTAGAGTGGAGCTAACGTTAACGTGTAGGCTACATCAACAGGCTGCTAGGAGTGGAGCTAACTAGGGCTGCACGATTATAATACTTTTTTTAAGCAGCCCCACAGAGGTTTATTAAAAAATGCGGCTTGCATCTGGCCTACGCGGTGGGTCTGTTCGGGACACCGAGCCTGAAAATGTTTCTTTTTACCTGGGAATCGATACCGGTACCCAACGGTACCTTTTCTTCTGTACTTTACTCTCCCTCTCTGAAGTCTAAACTTCACAACACACAATCTAAAACTCCTTACCTCCCTCTCCCAAACTGTTCCTACAACAATAACGACAACTTGCAAAGGAGATCTTGTATCTCAATGGGAGTTCCTGGTTAAATAAATAATAAAAAATAAAATAAAAATTGTTGCGATTTGCTAATTGCATCATTTCAAATCGAGATTTCGATTTAAAATCTATTAATCGTTCAGCCCTAGAGCTAACGTTAGCTTTCTGAGTCTACATCAACAGTTAACATTACATAAGGTGTTAGCGCGACGTGGGCATTCCAGAATGGCGAGGATGCAAAGCATGTTAGACCATTGGACTTGTCGCAGAGTTTACATTACACATAGAAACTGCGCGGTTGTCACACAGCCTTCAAACGCAGGGCGGAAGAGCTAGTTTGCTTCTAGAATTGAAGGTCCGCTCTGTGTCTATTATGAAATGACAATTGCGCGTTGACACGCCCACTACGCGAAGCCTCTGTGCTCCTAAATAATATTTTATTTTTTATTTATTTTTAGGGGACAATACGAGTGAAATAGTCGCACTGTCGAGCTGTGGTTACGTGACGTCATTGCTACTTTAGAGCTGCTCTACCGGTTACAAGGTATAGTCAAATCCATACCACAGCGCAAATTCATACCGTTTATACCGTCCACCCCTAGCTCGGTCTGCTACAAAAAAGGTTCCCTTCCTGAAGCACAACTCAAAGTTTCAAATGTTCATCCTGATCGATCAACATTAATGGAGGACATTTGACTAAAATGCACTTCCCTTACGTTCCCATAGACGGGACGGTAAAACAAAAAAAGAAACCTCATTCTCAATTTCATCTACAGTCAAGGTAGCAGTGGCATTATATCTGCCGGTCTCTAAGGCTAGAGAAGTTGATTTTCATGCTGAAATGAATATGGTGAGCAACATCTCCGACACTATGATAACATTCAGCAGTATGCTCCGCAGTGTGAAGATGATCATAAAAGGCAGGTCAATTGAAATTCCTTCTATCACTGGTCTGCTATGGCATTTTAAACTTGGGTCAACAGCAGCAGCTGCCTAACAAGGTTTGAAAAGTGGATTATTTAGTGGATGACAGCCCTCGTCTGTAATGAGCTGAAGAGAGAGAAGGAATCGTTATACAACAGTCAATAGAATAAACGGCTCCTGATTTTTTCCATCCATTCTACTGAAGAATAGCAGAGGATTCTTATTCTTATCTACCCGTCTCATATCTTCTCTCAGTTAATGGGCACAGTCACTCAGTCACTCGGTCACTCTGTCACTCAGTCACTCAGTCACTCTGTCACTCAGTCACTCAGTCACTCAGTCACTCAGTCACTCAGTCACACAGTCACTCAGTCACACAGTCACTCAGTCACACAGTCACTCAGTCACACAGTCACTCAGTCACTCGGTCACTGTCACTCGGTCACTCAGTCACTCAGTCGCTCGGTCCCTCAGTCGCTCAGTCACTCAGTCACACAGTCACACAGTCACTCAGTCACTCAGTCACACAGTCACACAGTCACTCAGTCACTCAGTCACACAGTCACTCAGTCACTCAGTCATACAGTCACACAGTCACTCAGTCACTCAGTCACACAGTCACTCAGTCACACAGTCACTCAGTCACACAGTCACTCAGTCACTCAGTCACACAGTCACTCAGTCACACAGTCACTCAGTCACTCAGTCACACAGTCACTCAGTCACACAGTCACTCAGTCACTCAGTCACACAGTCACTCAGTCACTCAGTCACTCAGTCACTCAGTCACACAGTCACTCAGTCACACAGTCACTCAGTCACTCAGTCACACAGTCACTCAGTCACACAGTCACTCAGTCGCTCAGTCGCTCAGTCACTCAGTCACTCAGTCACACAGTCACTCAGTCACACAGTCACTCAGTCACTCAGTCACACAGTCGCTCAGTCACTCAGTCACACAGTCACTCAGTCACTCAGTCACTCAGTCACACAGTCACTCAGTCACACAGTCACTCAGTCACACAGTCACTCAGTCACTCAGTCACACAGTCACTCAGTCACACAGTCACTCAGTCACACAGTCACTCAGTCACTCAGTCACTCAGTCACACAGTCACTCAGTCACTCAGTCACTCAGTCACACAGTCACTCAGTCACTCAGTCACACAGTCACACAGTCACACAGTCACTCAGTCACTCAGTCACACAGTCACACAGTCAGTCACACAGTCACTCAGTCACACAGTCAGTCACACAGTCACTCAGCCACTCAGACACACAATCATTCAGCCACTCAGTCACACAATCATTCACTCACTCAGTCACACAGTCACTCAGTCACACAGTCACTCAGTCACACAGTCACTCAGTCACTCGGTCACTCTGTCACTCGGTCACTCAGTCACTCGGTCCCTCAGTCACTCAGTCAGTCACTCAGTCACTCAGTCACTCAGTCAGTCACTCAGTCACACAATCACTCACTCACTCAGTCACACAGTCACTCACTCAGTCACTCAGTCACTCAGTCACACAATCACTCACTCACTCAGTCACACAGTCACTCAGTCACACAGTCACACAGTCACTCAGTCACACAGTCACACAATCACTCACTCACTCAGTCACACAGTCACTCACTCAGTCACTCAGTCACACAGTCACTCAGTCACTCAGTCACTCAGTCACTCAGTCACACAGTCACTCAGTCACTCCCGATTAGCGTACCGTACAGTAGCTGAAGGGGTTGCCCCAGAACTTTGCAGGAGTCACGTACAGTGACAGCGGTGTGTTTGCGCTCTTATCTCCTAGTTCCACGCCCCCCCCCCCCCCCCCCCCCCTTGTGTCTCTGTCCAGTAAATCAGCTCTATTGTGTTTTAATGGCCCGCGGTAAATCATCTCGACGCGTGACTCGCCGTGCTAGGCTTCATAAAAGAACAGGTTATGGTGGGATGCTCTTGAATCATAAACGTCTGACGGGGGCTTTTAGATAAGCCGGGCGTCGTGACTCGTTGTTGACTGATGCGCCTTCGCTGTGGATCTGTAGTCCTACGCTGTTGTCACCTCAGCAGAGCTTAGTCATTACTCTGCATTGAAATGCAGAACACACACACACACTCACACTCACACTCACACACACACACACACACACACACACACACACACACACACCCACACCCCCACCCACCCACCCACACCGGCTGGCTACATTGGTGACTAAATCCAGAGTGAGTGTGTACGTTTGTTTGTACCATAGCTCGGGTGACAGTGGCTCAGGAGGTGGAGCTGTCGTCCGGTAATCTGAAGGTTTCCGGTTCGATAACTGCCTCTCCGGGGGCAGCGTGTCGAAGTGTCTTTGAGCGAGACTCTTAACCCTTAACTGCTCCCGATGAGCAGGTTGGCACCTTGTATGGTCGCCTCCGCCGTCGGTGTGTGAATGTGTGAGTGAATGGGTGAATGTGAGGCATGAGTTGTAAAGTGCTTTGGATAAAAGCTCTATATAAATGCACCATTTACCATCCTTCCCAGTTCTCCTGTACCTGGGTCAGTCCTGCTCCCAGCCCTTCCAGACTGGCATTCGTTTACACTCAGAAGGGGAGATGTAAGTCTGCATAGCCCAGCACTGGAGCACTCAGGAGGGCCTGTTTCAGTTGCTCAAAGGCCCGTTGACACGCTTGGTTCCAGCGTGGGGTGACATTGGCTCAGGAGGTAGAGCAGTCGTCTGGTAATCCGGAGGTTTCCGGTTCGTTTCCCGCTCCTCCCGGGCAGCGTGTCAAAGTGTCCTTGAGCAAGACACTTAACCCCTAACTGCTCCAAATGAGCAGGGCGGCACCTTGCATTGTCGCCACCGCCGTCGGTGTGTGAATATGTGAGTGAATCGGTAAAATGTGAGGAACAAATTGTAAAGCGGCTTTGGATAAAAGCTGCTATATATGCATTAAGGCTGAGACCACTTATCGATTTATCGATAACTGCGTGAAATCACTTCTATATATTTTTAGCATGTGTCATTTAAAATGTTTTATTTTGTTTAAAATACTTTTTTTCTTAAAGAAAAAAATATATTATTTAACGTTGGTACGTGTGTGTGTGTGTCGTGGGCCAACTACAGCATCGCAAAAACTACAGTGAGTGCACATGACACAGACACACACACACACACGAACTAACGTTAAATAATAATAATAATTTTTTTTTTCTTTTTATCTTTTCCCCCCTCCTTTTCCCTCCGATTTTCTCCCATCCCAATGTTAGTCGTTATGCCAATTCCCAATCCCCTTCCTGGTCGCTGCGCACTTACCCCCCACAGTCGGTCTGGGAGAGTGGAGGCTACCACGTGCTTCCTCCGACACACGTCCAGCCAATCAACCGCTTCTTTTCACCTGGCAGCGCGGATTCTCACTGAGAGGGCGTAGCGTGTGGAAGGATCACACTATCCCACTTAGATCCTATCCGCGCTTAGCAGGCGCCCCGACCGAACTGTAGGAGTCGCTGTTTACAACGACCCGGACCCACCCCGCCAGCTTCTCCCACCCTCTAATACTGCCAATTGTATTAGTGTGAACGGCCAGCCAAGCTGGTGACAACCCCGGAGCTGTGAGCTGGATTCGAACAGGCGAATCCTAGCGTCTCCGGGATTGGTGACGAACGCAATCTCCGCTACGCCACCTGACCGCCCATAATTAGTTTATTCTTAAGAAAAAAGTATTCAATTTTTTTTTTTTTTTTTTTTTTTTACATGCAAAATAATAACAAAAAAATATCTATATTTATCAGACATTTTGTCCCGATTTATCGATTCTTCCAAATGGCATATCGTCTCAGCCTTACTGTGCATGTAGCTCTTGTTCTTCAGTGTGTTTCCTGCTAGCGCCCCGGGGCTCGAGAAGAAGCAGAACCATGCAGAGCCGCTGACTGCATCGCCCCAGGCCCCCCGGACGGACGGGTGTGGCCGGCTGACTGCATCGCCCCAGGCCCCCCGGACGGAGGGTTGTGGCCGGCTGACTGCATCGCCCCAGGCCCCCCGGACGGAGGGGTGTGGCCGGCTGACTGCATCGCCCCAGCCCCCCCGGACGGAGGGGTGTGGCCGGCTGACTGCATCGCCCCAGGCCCCCCGGACGGAGGGGTGTGGCTGGCTGACTGCATCGCCCCAGGCCCCCCGGACGGAGGGTTGTGGCCGGCTGACTGCATCGCCCCAGGCCCCCCGGACGGAGGGGTGTGGCCGGCTGACTGCATCGCCCCAGGCCCCCCGGACGGAGGGTTGTGGCCGGCTGACTGCATCGCCCCAGGCCCCCCGGACGGAGGGTTGTGGCCGGCTGTAGGAAGTGACTCATCACTTAGTTTGGTAATAAGATTCTATTGCAATTCATGGGCCCAACTGCACGGCTCTCACGCGTGTTGCCAAACAGTTGTTAAAGGTTCTGTTGAAACCACGACACTGGTGGTATTGTGTCACATCCAACGTCGCAGTCCTGGGAGCATCCGGCCTTCAGTTCAGTTCGCACTGTAAACTGTAACTGTAAAATAACCCCATAGGACTTATTTTGAAGCCTCCACCTAAAAATTTTTTATTGGATGACTGGATAGATATTTATAAATGGGTGGATGGATGGATGGATGGATAGATAGATAGATGGATAGATAAATAGATGGGTAGATGGATAGATACATAGATAGATGGATAGATACTACAGATAGATGAATGGCTGGCTTGTTGGCTGGATGGATGGACCCTAATCACCCCAACCATGGACTGTTCCAGCTGATGCGGTCTGGAAAGCGCTACCGCAGTCACACAGCCAGAACCAACCGGCTGAAGAACAGCTTTTCCCCCCAAGCCATCAGACTCGTCAACAGAGCCCATTGACCCCCCCCCCCCCCCCCGTATTGCACATTGCATTTTACCCACTGCTAAACAACTTGCTCATTGCATCATAGAACATTTGTTATAAAAATTTCATGTAGTATATTAGGGATGTCCCGATCCGATCACGTGATCGGGATCGGGGCCGATCACGTGATTTTCCGAAGATTGGGACAGACAAAAAAAAAATCACCTTTTTTTTTTTTATACTTTTTAATTTTTATTCAACAAACATGACCATGTTCACGTCTTAAACTCATACTGAGGCCTTAGTTTTGGTTTTAAATTGCATATCATCATTCATTTATTTATTGTCACACAGAGCAGAAGAATTTTGCCAAAACAAACCAATAGTATCCAGCTGCAGAACGGCAGACCAGCCACACTGTCGGACCCAAAAAAAAAATATATATTTTTTTTTTTAAATCCCAATTTCTCACATTACATTCACCCTGAATGTTGACGTTATCCAGGTGAAAAGTTAACTTCATTCAAGCGAGGCATTGCAATCCTTGACATAAATCATTTGATGTATAATTAAATCAAAGGAAATGCGTTTGGGTCTGAGAGTGTGGCTGGGCTGCCGTTCTGCAGCTGGATACTATTTGTTTGTTTTGGCAAAATTCTTCTGCTCTGTGTGACAATAAATAAATGAATGATGATATGCAATTTAAAACCAAAACGAAGGCCTCAGTATGAGTTTAAGACGTGAACATGGTCATGTTTGTTGAATAAAAAAAAAATAAAAAAAATATATATATATTTAATAATTTTTAATTTTTATTTTTTGTATCGGATCGGGAAAGATCGGTATTGGTAGATACTCAAAATCACACGATCGGGATCGGATCGGGAGCAAAAGTATAATATCTACATCCTGTTATCTGTATGCACACTTTTTAGAACTATATAGTCATCTTTATTTTAGTCATATTTTATCTTATTTTATTCTTCTATGCTAATTTTATTCTATTTATATTATTCGAAGCTGCTATGGTCAAGGGACCACAACAAATTGAATTTCACTCTTTCTTTGCTGTAAGGTACTGAAAATACATGACAATAAAGGAATTTGAAATCTGAAATGAGTTGATGTATGTATGGATGCATGGATGCATGGATGCATAGGTGGATAGATGGCAAACGAATAATGACAAAATATATATAGACAATATATGGGAAAAAGTTAAAAAAAATTAAAACATTTGACTTGTTTAATCAATGCATGTGTGTTTCTTTGATTTTTGAAGAAAAAAAACGTGACATTGAAAGTTGCTCTAACTGAATACGCCAACACTGAACACGTCGCCTGCTTCCTCTGCCGAGCTCCCCTGTGCGTTGTCACTCCTCCTCTCCTCTAGGCATCACTCAACAATTCTGGCGCGAGCTGTGTATCATGAAAGCCTGCCGATTAATTTGCATTCTATTGATATATCGCCACGGAGACGAGACTCCAGAGGCTTTGCGTCGCACTCGCTCGGCCGCGTGACGGAGTTTGAGAAGTTGGCTTAGCTCGCCCCCAATTAGCGGAAGGGAACTAGTAACCACCCGAGAGAACGCCCGTCGTCCTTGCTCACAGAAGGAAACCTGCTTTTCCCATAACGTTGGTGTGTGTTCCTTGAAAGGCCTCCAAGATTTGAATGTGCCTTCTGTATGGCATCCAGAGTTCTGACCCTTATAACAGTGTAGCACGGCAGACAGCCTTATACGTGCACTGCTACCTTGGTGGAGACGGGGCAAGTTCCTGTTCTGGAAGACCCCGGTTTTAAGTCTGCTGAAGGCTTTGGAGATGAGACTTACACAGACCTGGAAGTTGTAATGTTGGAGATGAGACTTACACAGACCTGGAAGTTGTAATGTTGGAGATGAGACTTACACAGACCTGGAAGTTGTCATTAATGTTGGAGATGAGACTAAAGGCCTCTGCATGCTACAGAAACTTCAGAGCAACTGCAACACAACATCGGCGCGATTTCAGCGCGGTTGTTTTAGAGGGTCTTGTAGACTGTGTTGCTTGGACGTTGCGTACATGTCCCCAGAATCTAATCTGAACAACCGTTGCGTTGATATTGCGTAGCAGTGATTGGTTGGTTAGCGAATGGGGGCGGGGCTGTCATAGAATAATATTAGTCCCACAGAGAATAATATCCTCCATTGTTGAAGCCAGCGTTGACGCTAAATAATCAGCGTCACATAGCTCGCCTTTTTCTGAAAACCCAAGCACATATTGTTCCATAGCATACGCCTTCAGTTGATCATGACAAATCCTCTCTTACCTTGACGATTAAAAAGCCTCCATAATTTAGTAAATAAAGCTGTAGCCAGCCAGCTAGCATTGGGTCTATTCAAAATGCTATCCACATTAGCTACATAGCTAACCAAGTAAATACAATGGTATCCGTCCTGAGGTAACGTTAAATACAACGTTTGCTAGTCGAAATGACTGGACACACACAGGGACAAGTTAAACATCAATCAATTAATTTATTCCAATAGGTAGTTTGAGCTGCATGTGAGCCGAGGTCCTCTCCATTGGAAACTAATGATGTTACGGTAACGTTAGCTCGAAAAGCACAGAAAGTTAAGCTGCTAGCAACAGACACTATAACACTTCCGGTCGGGGGTTTTCAAAATAAAAGAGCAACGTCTAAAATCACCGGAAATACGTTTATTTTGTACATTATCTAAAGTTAACACGAACCTAAACTAACTTTAGTTAAACTAACTTTGCGCATCGATGTTGCAGAAGCATAAAGGCAGAGTGTCTAAAACACCGTTGCTTTGTCGATGTTGTGTTGCAGTTGCTTTGAAGTTTCTGTAGCATGCAGAGGCCTTTACACAGACCTGCATGTTGTCATTAATGTTGGAGATGAGACTTACACAGACCTGGAGGTTGTCATTAATGTTGGAGATGAGACTTACACAGACCTGCATGTTGTCATTAATGTTGGAGATGAGACTTACACAGACCTGCATGTTGTCATTAATGTTGGAGATGAGACTTACACAGACCTGCATGTTGTCATTAATGTTGGAGATGAGACTTACACAGACCTGGAAGTTGTCATTAATGTTGGATATGAGACTTACACAGACCTGCATGTTGTCATTAATGTTGGAGATGAGACTTACACAGACCTGCATGTTGTCATTAATGTTGGAGATGAGACTTACACAGACCTGGAAGTTGTCATTAATGTTGGAGATGAGACTTACACAGACCTGGAAGTTGTCATTAATGTTGGAGATGAGACTTACACAGACCTGGAAGTTGTCATTAATGTTGGAGATGAGACCTACACAGACCTGCATGTTGTCATTAATGTTGGAGATGAGACTTGCACAGACCTGGATGTTGTCATTCATGTTGGAGATGAGACTTACACAGACCTGCATGTTGTCATTCATGTTGGAGATGAGACTTACACAGACCTGCATGTTGTCATTAATGTTGGAGATGAGACATGCACAGACCTGGATGTTGTCATTCATGTTGGAGATGAGACTTACACAGACCTGGAAGTTGTCATTAATGTTGGAGATGAGACTTACACAGACCTGGAAGTTGTCATTAATGTTGGATATGAGACTTACACAGACCTGCATGTTGTCATTAATGTTGGAGATGAGACTTACACAGACCTGCATGTTGTCATTAATGTTGGAGATGAGACTTACACAGACCTGGAAGTTGTCATTAATGTTGGAGATGAGACTTACACAGACCTGGAAGTTGTCATTAATGTTGGAGATGAGACTTACACAGACCTGGAAGTTGTCATTAATGTTGGAGATGAGACCTACACAGACCTGCATGTTGTCATTAATGTTGGAGATGAGACTTGCACAGACCTGGAAGTTGTCATTAATGTTGGAGATGAGACTTACACAGACCTGCATGTTGTCATTCATGTTGGAGATGAGACTTACACAGACCTGGATGTTGTCATTAATGTTGGAGATGAGACTTACACAGACCTGGAAGTTGTCATTAATGTTGGAGATGAGACTTACACAGACCTGGAAGTTGTCATTAATGTTGGAGATGAGACCTACACAGACCTGCATGTTGTCATTAATGTTGGAGATGAGACTTGCACAGACCTGGATGTTGTCATTCATGTTGGAGATGAGACTTACACAGACCTGCATGTTGTCATTCATGTTGGAGATGAGACTTACACAGACCTGCATGTTGTCATTAATGTTGGAGATGAGACTTGCACAGACCTGGATGTTGTCATTCATGTTGGAGATGAGACTTACACAGACCTGGAAGTTGTCATTAATGTTGGAGATGAGACTTACACAGACCTGGAAGTTGTCATTAATGTTGGATATGAGACTTACACAGACCTGCATGTTGTCATTAATGTTGGAGATGAGACTTACACAGACCTGCATGTTGTCATTAATGTTGGAGATGAGACTTACACAGACCTGGAAGTTGTCATTAATGTTGGAGATGAGACTTACACAGACCTGGAAGTTGTCATTAATGTTGGAGATGAGACTTACACAGACCTGGAAGTTGTCATTAATGTTGGAGATGAGACCTACACAGACCTGCATGTTGTCATTAATGTTGGAGATGAGACTTGCACAGACCTGGAAGTTGTCATTAATGTTGGAGATGAGACTTACACAGACCTGCATGTTGTCATTCATGTTGGAGATGAGACTTACACAGACCTGGATGTTGTCATTAATGTTGGAGATGAGACTTACACAGACCTGGAAGTTGTCATTAATGTTGGAGATGAGACTTACACAGACCTGCATGTTGTCATTAATGTTGGAGATGAGACTTACACAGACCTGCATGTTGTCATTAATGTTGGAGATGAGACTTGCACAGACCTGGATGTTGGAGCTTTGGGACGGTACACTACCAAGATAAGTGAAGTGGGTGAACTAGAAGGTGGGCTGCACTGGGGGTGTAAATGCATGATTATTTGGGTATTTTGTATTTATCTGAAGACCAAGGACACCTGCAACACCTGTAGATTTGTTTCTGTAGCTTTCAACAACATGACTACAATTGGATCTCGGGCACAATCTTCATCTTGTGTGTTCTGCCTTTCATTTTATTTCAAACCTTTATTTCAACTCGTGAGACACTGAGGTTTCCCCTCATTTACAGCGGCGACGAGCGTACAAAACAAGACACAGTTCATCAGCAATTTCATACATATAGGCACAATAAATAAGAATAAACAATAAAAGAATCAGTGGTTGGAGATCACAAAATCTGTTGGTTCAGAGCAAACTCGAGGAACCCTGAGAGCCAACCAGTCGTGCCTATCGTCGGAGCAAACCCCAAAACAAACAAAGAGTGCATTGAAATATCAATATTACCGACGCCACTAAAGGGAAAACCTTGGAGTCCTTGACTATAAGGAAGCTCTTTTCGACACCAAACAGCCGTGTGGAAACTTATTTCAAAGCCTCTGAAATCCCCCCAGATCTTACCCAGCAGCGCAGGCAGGTATTCCCTCTTCTAGCATCGTGACGGAGAGCCAAAGTCACTCAGCGGTGTTGACAACACACCGTTTTAAAGGTTTTCTTTTAGATTCTGCTCTTTTCTTCACTACAAGGGAGTTTTTGGATGAGGACAAATGTAGTTTTCTGTGTGTGCATGGCTGTGTATTTGAGTGTATAGTTGCAGGTGTGTATTTGTGTGTGAGTGTGTAGTTGCAGGTGTGTATTTGTGTGTGTTGATGTCTCCTCTCTGGGAGGTTGTCCTGGAGGTAGGCGGTACCTTTGAGACCTTCTATTATATGCAGGTATGTAGAGACAGATGTGGAGATATATATGTATATGCTAAGAATATACAGGTATAAAGACACTATGGTAGTAAGTCATACTGGCCAGCAGTGTAACTACTTGCCCAAAGGTCAGTGTTCACTTGCCCTGTTATCAACAATAATGGGTAACATACATTTTAACATTATTTGATGCATTCGCATACTTATATTTTAACAGGTTTTTGTTGCCTTTTTCTATTACTTGCTGAGGGTGTTTCATTGCTCAGCCAATTTCAGTTGAAAAAAGGAGAGATAGAGAGAGAAAGGGAGAGAAAGGGAGAGAGAGAACAACAACAACAACAACAACAACAACAAGAGAAGGTTGCTCCTCAGTCTTTGAAAACACACAAAAAAGACAGAAAGGAAGAAAAGCAACCAGATAGCAAACTCTTATTTGCCCGAATTTTTTGGGCAATTTCTTACTTGCCCCGGGCAATCGGGCAGCCGTTACCGTCGATGGCTGAGTCATAGACGTGGGCAACATTCAGTGCATGTTGCATGGGCTCTGCACTAACCTCTGCATACTGCAGTTCATAGATGTATGGGGGGGGTTGACAGATGCCCGGGGGCGCTGGAGATTGAAGAGGTTGCCATCCAGACGGTATCGGATTTCCACACCATAATTTGTGCGGATGGAGAGAGGACGGTGACAGCCACGAGGAACGCGTTAAATTTGACCGGGGCAAAGCACACAGCCCCGTTGTGCTCCCAACAGCCACTTTGAATGGGGAAGATTGTCGCCCCACCTGTACAGACTCTGGCCTGCATTCCATCATGGAACTGTCTCGGCAGTACAATCAGGAACTTCTGTGGTACAACTCAGAGTTTGTGCCGGCGATTCCCTTAGGAGGTCACAGTGCACTGTGTACATGTTAGATTAGATTACATTAGATTCAAATTGATTGTACAGTACAACGAAAAGGAGGTTTGGCATCCAGCCAGAGTGCAAATGTAGCAGTAAAGAGCAATAGTAATATATATGTGATTAAACTGGGTATAGAATATATAAATGAGTACTTCTGAGTGTAATGTACAGTGATACAGGTATAAAGACACTATGGTAGTAAGTCATACTGGCCAGCAGCATAACTAGTAAGAGTAGGTAAGGGATATGTACAGATATAGACATAGTATCTACATATATTACTTTTATTACCTTTTTAATTTACCTACTGTATGTCCTATTTTATAATGTTTTATGTCAACCCTTTAAGGGACGGGTGTTGCAAATTAGCTTTGGCTACAAACACTATGATACAGGCATTATATCTATGTATTTGTATCTGTCCCTTTCAAATAAATCAAATCAAATATGTAAAAAGGATTATATGCAGCTATGTACAGACACTGACGGATGTGGATTGATAGATTATTGTACATGCTATATATGTCATTGAGAGGAAGTAATGTGTTTTGACGGCTACGGTCAACCCTTCTGTGGTGAAGCCACAGCCTCCAGCCTGTACCCTCTAACCCCAGCCATGGGAATCCATTGATTACTCCTCTCATGAAGAAAATGGACCACGCTGCAAAAAGCCATTGATCTCCAGGGCCCTTCCTGGCTGATGTCGAGCCTATGAATTGACCTCATGTCAAGCTTTTACATATTTCATTTGACCCCCCCCGTCCCCCCCCCCGTCCCGATAGCCAATCGATTTCCCGGCGGCTGGGGACGGCGCGGGGTGGGAAGCGGGGATAGCCCCAGAGTGCCGTCGCACGCGGCCGCTTCCAAATGCAGTGTTTTCAGGAGCGCTAGCGCCTCGGTTTTCCAGAGGTAATGCATTTAGAAAAGCCCCAGCTGTCGTGTTTAGGTGAGTCTGTTGGGCTCTGATGATATTATGCAGCTACGCTGTGTGCTGACATTTCTCTCTCTCTCTCTCTCTCTCTCTCTCTCTCTCTCTCTCTCTCTCTCTCTCTCTCTCTCTCTCTCTCTCTCTCTCTCTCTCTCTTCTCTTTCTCTTTCTCTTTCTCTTTCTCTTTCTCTCTCTCTCTCTCTCTTCCCCCCCCCCCCCCCCCCTCTCTCTTACTCTCAATCTGCGTGTCTCCCTGCCTGGTGCACAGAAACCGCTGTGTTGCGAAAATGAAATTACGTTTTAATATTACATTTTGGTACATATTTCTACCTTTGACTTGGTTCTTACTAGGTTTTAATATGCGCATATATTTTTATTCTTGGGTTTTCTGGTGAAATAATGATTGTTGTGGTGCAGCAGGCAAGTAATATATATTTATATTGCCATTATTTATTAACATTAGGCTACATGTCGCATTTGACACTTCACATATTAAAGCTCTTGTAATTGGCCTACAAATCACCAACATTTAGCCATTGCATGCCATGGATGGGGACCTGGGACACCTATACAGTAGGTCTAGATTATGGTTAGATCACTGTGATGGCTGACTATTCATTCTGTTAGCAGTGGCTAACCTTTGCACTTAGAGCAGAACATACAGCTGGTACTACAGACCTCCATACAGCTGGTATTACAGACCTCCACACAGCTGGTATTACAGACCTCCTCCACACAGCTGGTATTACAGACCTCCACACAGCTGGTATTACAGACCTCCACACAGCTGGTATTACAGACCTCCTCCACACAGCTGGTATTACAG
Organism: Notolepis coatsorum; assembly: GCF_963971535.1. Classification (NCBI taxonomy): domain Eukaryota; kingdom Metazoa; phylum Chordata; class Actinopteri; order Aulopiformes; family Paralepididae; genus Notolepis; species Notolepis coatsorum. The sequence goes on from NC_140165.1 coordinate 244,465,193, forward strand.
ACCTCCATACAGCTGGTATTACAGACCTCCTCCACACAGCTGGTATTACAGACCTCCTCCACACAGCTGGTATTACAGACCTCCACACAGCTGGTATTACAGACCTCCACACAGCTGGTATTACAGACCTCCACACAGCTGGTATTACAGACCTCCTCCACACAGCTGGTATTACAGACCTCCACACAGCTGGTATTACAGACCTCCACACAGCTGGTATTACAGACCTCCACACAGCTGGTATTACAGACCTCCTC
>NC_140165.1:244470449-244475449 GCF_963971535.1 Notolepis coatsorum
GGCAATTCAGCTGTTGGGTGGGGGGCGCTGTTGAGCGGTCCCCAGATAGAGCCTGAATACAGCTGAATCTGCTGCTCTGCAGCAACATACTCTTTGCAAATAAGTCGTTGCGAGGTGGAGAGTCATCACGCAAACCCACGATAATGTTGCCGTCTCTCTCTGCCAAATTTCTCAGTTCTTCGCTTGATATAATTAATACAAATGTCCAATATAACGGAATTCGTTAGCTCATAAAAATGTGATTATAACAGACTGCTGTTAATGTCGGGCGACTGCGCACAGACACCTATTTGATTTAAAGTCTGCAGCAGCACGGAGTCTCAGGACTTATTTTATTTGGAATATAATGACTCACTGTATACGCAAAAGTAGCCTAGTTTTAAGTTAAAATATTATAAATCTACATGCCTTGAGAATGTCAATTATTTTTAAGCTCAATAAACTCTGACCGGAATTTCTCTCATTTGACCGGTAGATTTAAATCTACCGGACCCTGAGACCGGCAATAATTTTTTCTAACGGAAACCCTGATGTGGATTACACAACAGTCTTTCCTTCACTAGAGGTAGCGGCTCTTATTCAGCACATTTTCCTATGGAGATATCTGGTGGCTATTTATACACAACGTTTCCATTCATTCATGTGCCGTCTTCTCCCTTCTGGTCCGACGTCCGTGATAAAAAGCACAACACAGCAGCCTATATGGGGACTAGTGTTGACACAATACCAATGTGTTTTACTTCGATACCGATACCAGCCTGAGATACCGGTTCTAAAACGATTCCACGGCAAAATCCCCAAATATTAGGAAAAGTAATGGAATTTAATATTAGATGACAGAACATGGAAAATTCTTTATACAATTATTTAAATTAATAATATTCTGGCGCTGTTGAAACTTAAAAACACACAGTTCACTATCAGTCCACACAGCCTAGTAGACACTATCAACCTGTGTGTGTGTGTGTGTGTGTGTGTGTGTGTGTGTGTGTGTGTGTGGCTACTGCTAGCTCCACCAAACCCACGGTCAGTGGCCAAACCAATGCTCACTACTGCAGATACACATTATCCACATGGCAGAGCTGGTATTCCTGTGGGAGGTGACCGACCTCCGGACCAGTGTCCCCACACTCTCTCACACACACACACACACACACTCACACACTCACACACTCACACACTCACACACTCACACACTCACACACACACACTCACACACACACACACACTCACTCACACTGTCAACGAATATTCAAATGTCATTTTTGACAGCCCTATCATACACACACACACACACCTTGTGTGCCTTTGTCCTTCATAATTATGTTTGTTTGAATTACCAACTAGCAGGTAGGGCGGGCCGCGTGTTAATAACCGCAGTACGTGGACAACACATCTCCACAGCGGCGAGGGGGGGCTCATCCATCAATATGTCAGGGTGTGCGTGCACGTGCGCGCGCGTGTGTGTGTGTGTGATGTCCTGTGCAGGTGCCAGGGGAACAGGGCTGGAAGCTAATGTTCTATCACTCCAAAAACGACGGTGTATAATGTCTCTCCTGGCCGCCGGGTGTTCTGCGTGTTTGATTTCCCACGCTGGTGGAGAACCCGGGCGGTTAGCCGCCAGTTCCCAGCGGCGTAGGCATGCCCTGAGAATGAGGAAACGGACGGTGATTATGAAATTTCACACCACCGCTAGTGCAGCGCTTAATCTGTAACCATTTGCTGAATGGATGAGTCATGTAATGTTGTGTTGTCTAGCCGGTACTGTGTTCATTGTGAAATGCTACAGATCTGTGGTCACATTGCTGTGTAGGGTAGGCTGGGTTCGCACAAGGTCCTTGAAGTGCTTGATTAAAAAAGTCTTAACAAGGTGCTTAAAAAGTAATTGAAATTCAAATTAACCATTCGCATTACCAGTTTTGTTCGTCCATGATAAAATAGTTCTGAATCAAGAAATATAATATTTTTTTTATCTAAAGTGTAACTAATTGTCGGAAATAGATTTTAAGCCATAAATATTGGATCAGATAATTTTTTTCAATAAATGCATTTAATGACAAATAGTGCTTGGGAAAGTACTTGGAAGTCCTTGAATTTCATTTTGCAATGTCTGTGGGAACCCTGCGTAGGACACTTATCACCAGGGCTGAGCGATATGGACAACATATGTTGCGCTTATTTTAGCAGATATTGCGGTTTGCAATATGTTTTAGGGGGTTCTTAAATTGCTAACCAATGGTCTCTAACTACACACCCTCAAGACCCCATACGCTCTGCATCTTCTGGCCGCCTCAGACCCACTCCTATCCGAGCTCCTGGGGGGGTCATTAAATCGAAGCAGGCTATTCTCGGTCCTCGTTCCACAATGGTGGAATAAACTTCCCACCACAGTCAGGACAGCTGAAACCTTTTTACTATTATGTACCCGTCCCTACTACTATGCTACTATACTTATATTACTACATATCATGCTAAATTATGTCTATACTACTATACACTCCGAGTGTAACACTTAAGTTCAACACTGTTTGACAAACAATATAACCCTTCCTGCTGACTTGTTGTTCACAATTTGTAAGTCGCTTTGGATAAAAGCGTCAGCTAAATGACTAAATGCAAATGTTAACTACTGAGTTAGTCTTCTATTCATTCATGTTAACTACTGAGTTAGTCTTCTATTCATCCATGTTAACTACTGAGTTAGTATTCTAGTCATTCATGATAACTACTGAGTTAGTCTTCTAGTCATTCATGTTAACTACTGAGTTAGTCTTCTATTCATTCATGATAACTACTGAGTTAGTCTTCTATTCATTCATGTTAACTACTGAGTTAGTCTTCTAGTCATTCATGTTAACTACTGAGTTAGTCTTCTATTCATTCATGTTAACTACTGAGTTAGTCTTCTAGTCATTCATGTTAACTACCGAGTTAGTCTTCTATTCATTCATGTTAACTACTGAGTTAGTCTTCTAGTCATTCATGTTAACTACTGAGTTAGTCTTCTATTCATTCATGATAACTACTGAGTTAGTCTTCTGTTCATTCATGATAACTACTGAGTTAGTCTTCTAGTCATTCATGTTAACTACTGAGTTAGTTTTCTATTCATTCATGTTAACTACTGAGTTAGTCTTCTATTCATTCATGTTAACTACCGAGTTAGTCTTCTATTCACTCATGTTAACTACTGAGTTAGTCTTCTATTCATTCATGATAACTACTGAGTTAGTATTCTAGTCATTCATGTTAACTACTGAGTTAGTCTTCTATTCATTCATGAGTTAGTATTCTATTCATTCATGATAACTACTGAGTTAGTCTTCTGTTCATTCATGTTAACTAGTGAGTTAGTCTTCTATTCATTCATGTTAACTACTGAGTTAGTCTTTTATTCATTCCAAACAAACTGCTGTTGCTACTGGTGACATAAAACACCACTTCCTGTGTGTCAGATGATTTCTCCTGGCAACGTCCCACCAGACACCACGTCATGTAGAATAATAACCTGTATCTCTATATTAGGGATGCACCGAAAGTTCGGCTACCGAAAATTATCGGCCGAAAATGGTTAAAACGGCTCTTTCGGCTTTCGGCCGAAAGGGTTTTAGCACCGGAAATATATGACGAAAGTCAAATAACGTGTTGTTGTGATGACGTCATCAAAACGCGACTACAGACAAAGACATACCGGTAGCATGCGCAACATGTAACGTGAGCAGCTTGGCAGCTCTTCCTGCATTCTACAGCCTGTGATAACTAACTCCTCTTGGGAGTAGGGATGCCCCCCGAAACCCGGTTCTAAACTAAATTAGAAAAAACCGGAGTATTGATCAGCTCCGACGTTAACGGTACTGCTATCAGTAGTCTAGGAGCGGATTAGCTACGGAGCTAACAGTGTACCATCCATCTGCGACGCAACGGTGGCAGCAACAGTGGACACTGAGTAATGTTAACGTTATGACGAGTTCATACTACACTACACGTATGAACTCGACATAACGTTAACGTTACTCCGTTTAAATGAAGTGTTTAATTAGCAGCAATCTGTTGTTGAAAATGTATCGTTAAACCGCAAATGGAAATGCGAGGACAGGAAGTCGTCATCAATCGTTGTAGTCTTTTAGTCTTAACAGTCTGGAATTAATGTATGCATTCAAAAGTGCTGAATAAATGTTTTATGGGCCCATAATAGTGATTATTAATATTATTTAAGTTAAGTTTAGCCATAATCATGTCTTTTGCCATAATCAGGTAGCTAAAAAAAAAAAAACATATATATATTTATATCATTTTCGGCCTTTCAGCATTCGGTTTTCGGCCAACTGTTTCCTATTTTCGGTATCGGTTTCGGCCAAGAATTTCCCATTCGGTGCATCCCTACTCTATATGAATAGTACTAAAGTGAGTAACAGTGATCTGGTCTCTCTGCAGGTGAGCTACACGTCATGTAGAATAATAACAGGTATCTCTATATGAATAGTACTAAAGTGAGTAACAGTGATCTGGTCTCTCTGCAGGTGATCTTCACGTCATGTAGAATAATAACAGGTGTCTATATGAATAGTACTAAAGTGAGTAACAGTGATCTGGTCTCTCTGCAGGGGATCTACACGTCATGTAGAATAATAACAGGTGTCTATATGAATAGTACTAAAGTGAGTAACAGTGATCTGGTCTCTCTGCAGGTAAGGCTGAGCCCTGTTTTTAGGGTTCGAACGTTCGCCAGGGTTTATCGAACGAACGTTCGAACGTTCGTTTTTTAAAATGTTTTAATAAAAAAAAATTAATAAAATTATTTTTTTCGTTTTTTTAATAATAATATTTTTTTTATTGTATTATTATAGATCCTACGGAGGGCGGCATTGCATAGTCTATTGGTGAAAAACATGTTGTTTACAGTGGTGGCTGTTCATGTAAACATGTAATTAAACAAAGCACTCAGAAGAAAATAAACAAGCTACTGAATCAAAGTATGATAAACAATAGCCCTTGCAGTC